>NC_084747.1:11152586-11250760 GCF_033978785.1 Entelurus aequoreus | reverse complement strand
CCTATGCCACGGGCCGGCCCTGCTTGAGAGTCTGTTTTGAAGGAGGAGGAGTTGAGCAGGACTGTAGCCATTTGCGAGTGGTGTAGCTCTACAAGCCAACAGAGCTCGATATGGATCTTTAGCCTTCTTTAGCAGGTTTTTCACGGTCTGCATGTGACGTTCCGCCTCTCCATTACTCTGAGCGAACCTAGGGCTACTGGTGGAATGAGTTAACCCATAAACTGCTGCAAAGTTTTTGAACTGGAGTATTGAGCTCCGTTATCACTGAAAAAATGGACCGGAACACCATGCCTGGAGAAGATCGACTTGAGATGCACAATAACATCCTCAGATCGTGTGGAAGTTAGCTTGGCGATCTCTACAAACCTAGCGTAGTAGTCCACTACAAGTAGGTAGGTGTCTTGGTTGAGTGAGAATAAATCAGAACCTACTTTTTGGCATGGTCTCTCTGGGAGCTCACTGGACATTAATGGCTCCACCGGATTGGCTCGTTCTTTGATGCATGTGTTGCAATTTCTCGCCAGCTCGTTTAGTTGGCTGCTCAAGCCTGGCCACCATACAGCCTCTCTGGCCCGCTCTCTGCATCTGGTCATCCCCTGATGTCCCTCGTGAAGTGCGTCGAGGACAGAGTTGCGCATCGCTGCGGGAAGAACTAGTCTGGAGCCCCTGAGCAGTAGTCCATCGTGTACTGTAAGTATGGTTCTATCAGGCTAGTAAGGCTTCACTGGACCTGTGAGTTTGTTGCGGTCAGGCCATATTTTCTGACAGTATGACATGACCTCTGAGCACACACTGTCTTGCTGCAGTTGTCCTCTCAGTTGAGTTAAGTATGTTGAGCTGGCAATTGCACTTTGAGAAATGTTGTTCTTAAACTGTTTGACTATTTGCTCACGCAGTTGTGGACAAAGGGGTGTACCTCGCCCCATCCTTTCTTGTGAAAGACTGAGCATTTTTTGGGAAGCTGTTTTTATACCCAATCATGGCACCCACCTGTTCCCAATTAGCCTGCACACCTGTGGGATGTTCCAAATAAGTGTTTGATGAGCATTCCCCAACTTTCTCAGTATTTATTGCCACCTTTCCCAACTTCTTTGTCACGTGTTGCTGGCATCAAATTCTAAAGTTAATGATTATTTGCACAAAAAAAAAAAGTTTATCAGTTTGAACATCAAATATGTTGTCTTTGTAGCATATTCAACTGAATATGGCTTGAAAAGGATTTGCAAATCATTGTATTCCATTTATATTTACATCTAACACCATTTCCCAACTCATATGGAAACGGGGTTTGTATACACATTTATGTATGTGTATATACACAAACCCATACTGTATATATAAACCTGTATATACATACACACAGTGTATATATATACATGTATAAATATACATATATGTATACATATAATACATATGTATGTATACATATATACACATACATACATATATACACATTATTATAAATATACACACATATATATATATATATACATGTGTATATATATATATATATATATATACATGTGTATATATATATATATATATATATATATATATACACACATTTATGTATGTGTATATACACAAACATACATGTATACACATTATTATATACACATATATATACATATATATATATATACATACACACATATATATATATATATATATATACACACATTTATGTATGTGTATATACACAAACATACATGTATACACATTATTATATACACATATATATACATATACATACACACACATATATATATATATACATACACACACACATATATATATATATATATATATATATATATATATATATATATATATATATATATATATATATATATATACATACACACATATATATATATATACACACATTTATGTATGTGTATATGCACAAACACATACTGTAAATATAAAACTGTATATACATACACAAACACTGTATGTATATATATATATATATATATATATATATATATATATATATATATATATATATATATATATATATATATATATATATACATATATGTGTATATACAGACTTATATGCACGCATATATACACATATATATACTGTGTATATATATACATACAGACTTATATACACCCATATTATTTCTTAACCTGGTTTCTCTGATTCATAAAACAGTTTAAATGATCAATACATTATATACTGCTTGTCCCTTTCAGGGTTGCGATGGGCCCTGTGCTTATCCCACGGGCTGAAGGCAGTGTACACTCACCACCTCATCACAGGGCTAACACAAGACAGACCGTATTCACACACAGGGGTCAATTTAGTGTTGCCAATGAACAGATTCCCAGGTGCACGTCTTAAGAGGTGGAAGCACGAACCACTGCACCACCGTGCAGCAGCTGAAGTAAAACGTTTTAACTGTACACTTTTTGTATAGTTTGATTGTCACCATTATTATATATTTCGATGTGTGGATTAAGAATCCCCACTTTAAGTGTAATGTAAGAGTTTGCCACAATGACATTCTGTTGTCATATTATATACAACAAGTTACGAGGGAAAACATTACAATGGGTTTTAATTTTTTTTATTGAAGACATTTCTTCCTGTTTGTGGCAACGCTAAAATGTGTCACAAAAATACATTTTCAAAGAAAACAACTTTTAGTCTTTCTCAACTGACACATTTTTATGTATAGTTCTGACGTGCTTTTTCAAATGGCTTGACTGCTTAAAGTGTTTAGGGCAGTGTGGACAAGACTTGGGTTTCTCTCCCGTGTGGATATACTTGTGTCTTTTCAAGTTATTGTAGTCAAAGAATCCTTTCCCGCAATATGGACACCAGTGTCTTTTCTCTCCACTATGCCACTTCAAATGCGCTCTCAGCTCTATTTTCTTGACAAACCTCTTTTCGCATATGTGGCACTGGAATGGTTTCTCCCCTGTGTGGATACGTATGTGGTCCTCCACGTCTACCTTTGTGAAGAAGAATGCCTTGTCGCAGATCTGGCAGACAAACGGTTTAATCTTCCTATGTACCATCTGGAGATGTTTGGTGAGGCAATAACTATACACGAACCCCTTCCCACACTGCTGGCAGACATGGATCCTGCTATCGGCGTGCACCCAGCTGTGCCGTCTCAGACCCCTGGCATCAGGAAAGTCCTTCCGACAGATCCGCAAGAGAATGGCCGGTGACCTATATGGAGATTCATGTGGCTCTCAAGGACGGCAGGGCTGCTGAGAACACGACCACACTGCCCACACTGGTTCTTGAGCAGAGTTTTACCAATGACGATTGAAGGCTGCGCTGGTGGTGCAACAAGCGGTGTGTTGACATCGTGGGGGAGAGACTGTGTGGCGGGGAACCGACAGCGGGACTCATGGGGGACGGTGCCTCTTTCTGGACGGGCGAAACGACAGCAAGACTCTGAGACCTTGGAGACCGTGCCTCCTTCTGGACCGGTGAGGAAGAAGACCTTTTTGCTCTTAATGCGGTAGCTTTCCTTGCTGGCACAGATGGAGATGTTGATTTGTTTCCCGTCTCATCGCTGGAATCATGCTTTGTTTTCCTTAATTTAGATGGGTCTGATTTTGTCATTTTTGCAACCGTCTCTTTTATTGATCCTTTAGCTAACTTCTGCGCGTTGCGTATTTTCACCTGTTCTGAAATACTATAATGTTCATCCAGTCTGGGTTTCTTAGCAATAGTTTCTCTCGCCTTACTTAAAGCGGTAGCTTTCTTAGGCAATTTCTTCCACTGAGGGCTTGCGATAGTAGAAGTCCCTAATAATGAACTATATGGTCTTTTCAACCGTTGGAGGTGGGCTCCTCTTCAGAAATGTTGCCGCTACTGAGAGGTTCACTGCAAGACTCTTTCAATCTGGCATCATTTTCAATGAAACTGGACGCTTTCTGACCAACAGATGGTGAAGGGAACTCAAATGAGACCCATTTAGGTAATTTTGACCCTGAGGATTTAGTCTTTTTAAGGGCAGACCTATCCTGGTGTGCATCACTGGTTTGGCTCTTTTTGGAGCCAGTATTCTCCCGAGGGACAATACGCCCTCGACGACTCCTAGGTGGGAATATACTCTTCAGAAGGCTGGTAGTGGTATCTTTAGTTGTACTGGAACTCTGACACCCCTTTGGAACCTCATGGGAACTTTTGCAACTAGTAGAATCTTTAGCTAATTTTGTCCCTGAAGATTCAGTCTTTTTATTGCCAGAACTATCCTGGTGTGGGGAATTTGTTCGGGTCTTTTTTGAGCCAGCATTTTCCTGAGTGGAGATACGCCTCTTACGACTCCCAGACGGGAGTGCAGTCTTTTGAGGACTGGTTGTGGTGGCAGCTTTAGTTGAACTAAACCTTACACACACTTTTGGAACCCCATGGGACTTTTTTGAACTAGCAGAATCTTTAGATAATTTTGTCCCTGAAGATTCAGCCTTTTTATTGCCAGGCCTATCCTGGTGTGGGGAATTTGTTCGGGTCTTTTTTGAGCCAGTATTCTTTGGGGTGGAGATAATCTCGGGTGGTAACGTACTCTTTTCAGGACTGGTTGTGGTGGTATTTTTTGTTTTACTTGATCTCAAAAACACTTCTGGAGCTTCATGGGCCTTGTTTGAACTAGCAGAATCTCTACTTAATCTTGTCCCTAAAGAGTCAGTCTCTTTATGGCCAGACATATCCCGCTGTAGGGAATTTGCTTTGGTCTTTTTTGAACTAGCATTTTCTTGAATGGAGATGACCTCAGGTGGGAATGCACTGTTTGGGGGGCTTGTTGTGCTGGTATCTTTAGTTGAACTAAACCTCTCACACACTTTTGGAACCCCATGGGACTTTTTTGAACTAGCAGAATCTTTACCTAATTTTGTCCCTAAGGATTCTGTCTTTTTATTACCAGACCTATCCTTTTTGGAGCCAGCCTTTTCCTGAGTGGAGATAATCTCGGGCGGTAACGTACTCTTTAGAGGACTGGTTGTGGTGGTATCTTTAGTTGTACTTGATCTCAAAAACACTTCTGGAGCTTCACGGGCCTTGTTTGAACTAGCAGAATCTCTACTTAATCTTGTCCCTAAAGAGTCAGTCTCTTTATGGCCAGACATATCCTGCTGTAGGGAATTTGTTTCTGTCTTTTTTGAACTAGGATTTTCTTGAATGGAGATAACCTCAGGTGGGAATGCACTGTTTGGGGGGCTGGATGTGGTGGTATCTTTAGTTGAACTAATCCTCTCACACACTTTTAGAACCCCATGGGACTTTTTTGAACTAGCAGAATCTTTAGCTAATTTTGTCCCGGAGGATTCCGTCTTTTTATTACCGGACCTATCCTTTTTGGAGCCAGCCTTTTCCTGAGTGGAGATAATCTCGGGTGGTAACGTACTCTTTAGAGGACTGGTTGTGGTGGTATCTTTAGTTGTACTTGATCTCAAAAACACTTCTGGAGCTTCATGGGCCTTGTTTGAACTAGCAGAATCTCGACTTGATCTTGTCCCTAAAGAGTCAGTCTCTTTATGGCCAGACATATCCCGCTGTAGGGAATTTGTTTCAGTCTTTTTTGAACTAGCATTTTCTTGAATGGCGATAACCTCAGGTGGGAATCCACTCTTTGGGGGCTGGTTGTGGTAGCTTTAGTTGTACTTGACCTCAGAAACATTTCTGAAGCACTTGTTCTAGTTAATCTTGCCACTGAAGAGTCAGTCTTTTTATGGGCAGATCTTTCCTGCTGTGGGGAATCTGGTTGGGTCTTTTTGGAGCTAGCGGTTTCTTCAGTGGAGATAATCTCAGGTGGGAATGGACTCTTTGGGGGCTGGTTGCGGTGGTTTCTTTAGTTGTACTTAATATTAGACCCACTTCTGGAACACCGTGGGACTTTGAGCTAGCAGAAAATGTACTTAATCTTGTCCCTAAAGATTCAACCTCTTTATGGGAAGACCTGTCCTGCTGTGGGGAATTTGTTTGGGTCTTTTTCAAGCTAGCATTTTCTTTAGCAGACATACTCACAGGTGGGGGTGCAGTTTTTGCGGGGCTGGTTTTGGTGGTATCTTTAGTTGTACTTAATTTAAGACACACTTCTGGAACACCATGTGACTTTTTTGAAGTAGCGGAATTTTTAATTAATTTTGTCTTTTTATGGGCAGACAAATCTTGGTGTGGAGAAATTGTTTGGGTCAGTTGCGAGCCAGCATCTTCTTCAGCGGAGATACTCTCGGGTGGGACTGTACTCTTTGGCGTGCTGGTGGTATCTTTAGTTGTGCTTGATCTTAGACACACTTCTGGAACACAAAGAGACTTTTCTGAACTAGCACCATCTTGGCCTAATCCATTATCGGAAGATTCAGTGTTTTTACGGAAAGACCCATCCTGATGTGGAGAAACAGTTTGGATCTTTTTCGAGCTAGCATTTTCCTGAGTGGAGATAATCTCAGGTGAGAATTTAGTCTTTAGGGGGCTGGTTGTGGCACTATCTTTAGTTGTACTTGACCTCAGAGACACTTCTGGAACCCCAGGAGATTTATTAGAATTAGCAGAATTTCGAGTTGACCTTTTCCCTGAAGATTCCGTGTCTGCATTTTCAGACCTATCTTGAAGTGGCGAAATAGTTTGGGTCTTTTTCAAGGCAGAATTTTCCCGGGTGGAGACACGCTTCTTACGACCAGGTGGGTCTGTTGTCTTTAGAGGGCTGTTTGTGGTGGTGGTGGCATCTTTAGCTGTACTTGATCTCAGACACACTTTTGTGATGCCATAGAATTTTTTTGAACGACCAGATTTTCTAATTAAACTTTTCCTTGGAGAGTCAGTCTTTTTATGGGCAGACCTATCCTGGTGCGGGCGATTTGCTCGGGTCTTTTTCGAACTGGCATTTCCCTGAACAGAGATGATCTCGGGTGGGAATGAACTCTTTGCAGGGCTGGCTTTGGTGGTACTTTCAGTTGTACATGACCTCGGACTCACTTTTGTAACCTCACATAAAGATGTGTACCTCTCGAAAATAGTAGGAACGTGTTCCACTCCATTATGTTCCTCGCCATTATTTGACGCTGAAACACCTATTTGTTTCGGAGTCTGAAGCAAACGTTTTACTTTGTCTGAGGGCTGTTTTCTTTGCCTTCGGTTTTTGTTTACCGTCACATTTATTTCCACGTTTGCCTTCTCTTCAGTCGAGCCATATTTGTTTGGCCCCTCCTTCAGTGGTTTCTCCAGCAGTGTTTGCTCCACTTGCAGTTCCGTTCCTTCCAGTTCTTTCTCTGGCAGTGTTTGCTTTATTTGCTGTTCCTTTCCCACCAGTTCTTTCTCCAGCACCGTTGGCTCTACTTGATGTTCCTTTCCCGCCAGTTCTTTCTCAGGCAGTGTTTGCTCCACTTGCTGTTCCTCTTCAGTCAAGCTACACTTATTTCCCCCCACATCCAGTTGTTTCTCCAGCAGTGTTGACTCTACTTGCTGTTCCTTCCTCTCCATTTGTTTCTCAAGCGGTGTTGACTCTACTTGCTGCTCCGTTTGCTCCAGTTCTTTCTCTGGCAGTGTTTGCTTTATTCGCTGTTCCTTTCCCTCCAGTTCTTTCTCTATCACTGTTAGCTCTATTCGCTGTTCCTTTCCCTCCGGTTGTTTTCCCAGCAGTGTTGACTGTACTTGCTGTTCCTTCCTCTCAATTTGTTTCTCCCACAGTGTTGGCTCTTTTTGCTGTTCCTTCCTCTCCATTTGTTTTTTCAGCAATGTTGACTCTATTTGCTGTTCCTTCTGCTCCATTTGTTTTTTCAACAGAGTGGACTCTACTTGCTGTTCCTTCTCCTGCATTTGTTTCTCCGGCAGTCTTGGCTCCACTTGCTGTTCCTTCCCCTGCATTTGTTTCTCCGGCAGTCTTGGCTCCACTTGCTGTTCCTTCCCCTGCATTTGTTTCTCCAGCAGTCTTGCCTCCACTTGCTGTTCCTTCCCCTGCATTTGTTTCTCCGGCAGTCTTGGCTCCACTTGCTGTTCCTTCCCCTGCATTTGTTTCTCCGGCAGTCTTGGCTCCACTTGCTGTTCCTTCCCCTGCATTTGTTTCTCCGGCAGTCTTGGCTCCACTTGCTGTTCTTCTGAATGGGAAACACCACTGTACTGCTGCACAACCACACGCGCTTGTTTATTTGCTGGTGTTTTACCAAATGATTGATGCTGAATTTTAACCTTTGGTGCGGCCAACTGTTCTTGGAAAGTTGAGGGATTAGCGTATCCTTTGCGCCCCAACGTCTGATTGGATTTCGCTTTTGTGTTATTACCAGTGGTAGCAGGTGATCTTGCCGATTTAGTTGGTGGTTTGTGTACATCGCCATCTCTTTTTAACCCAGCTTGAACTGCGGTCACTAAGCACTTATTTTTTCTACACATCCCATATGAACATTGCCGGTCAATATCTTCCGTGACAGTTTGCTGGTCAGTCTGATGGTCTTCTGTGTCAGTTTGCTGGTCAATCTGGTAGTCTTCTGAGTCAGTTTCACCGGAAGAGTCTGGTGATGAATCTAAAAACAGCGGGAGGTGAACGAGAAAAGATAGAAAGGCCAAATTTAGGGAGCTATTACACAAAGTAGTGTGAATGTTTTAAATCCCATGTAAGGCATTACCTGAGAGAGCAAGGAAGAGTTCATTGCTGGTGTCTGTGGGTCGAGAGACATTTAACATCTACAGTGGAAAAGAGAAAAAAATTACAACCCATTTTGAACACAAACCCGAACCTTGTGGACTTGATTGTTACAGTGAATATTGTGCTTATGGCTTGTACAAACTTTATACACACACACCTCTGGCTGCGACTGGTAAAAAATATCTTTAAATGAAGCATCATAGTCGTGGTCCTTCAGCAGGTTGTAAACCCTCTCTTCGTGAGCACGTTGTGGGTTTTGATCCTCTGTGCTTTGTCCCAATGAGGCGTGGCTGGGAAGAAGGTCTGCAAACACAAATAGAGCGTAATGACAAATAAGCTTTTAGAAATTCATTAACATTTCAGTATTTTTATTTTATTGACATCCAGTATCAGACATTCCTATCCATTATATCAGTGTTTTTCAACAAGTGTGCCGTGAGATACAGTCTGGTGTGCCATGGGAGATTATCTAATTTCACCTATTTGGGTTAGAAATATTGTTTGCAAACCAGTAATAATAGTCTGCAAATGATGTGTTGTTGTTGAGTGTCGGTGCTGTCTAGAGCTCGGCAGAGTAACCGTGTAATACTCTTCCATATCAGTAGGTGGCAGCAGGTAGCTAATTGCTTTGTAGATGTCAGGAGCAGCGCGAGGCAGTGTGCAGTAAAAAGGTGTCCAATGCTTAAACCAAAAATAAACAAAAAGGTGAGTGCCCCTAAGAAAAGGCATTGAAGATTAGGGAAGGCTATGCAGAACGAAACTAAAACTGAACTGGCTACAAAGTAAACAAAAACACAATGCTGGACGACAGCAAAGACTTACTGTGGAGCAAAGACCGCATCCACAATATACATCCCAACATGACATGACCATCAACAATGTCCCCACAACAACGGAAATATTCTTGATTGCTAAAACAAAGTAGATGCGGGAAATATCGCTCAAAGGAAGACATGAAACTGCTACAGGAAAATACCAAAAAAAATAAGAGAAAAAGCCACCAAAATAGGAGCGTAAGACAAGAAGTAAAACACTACACACAGGAAAACAGCAAAAAAGTCCAAATAAGTCAGGGTGTGATGTGACAGGTGGTGACAGTACACCTACTTTGAGACAAGAGCTATAGTGATGCATGCTTGGTTATGCTTTAAAGTCATATCCAACAATTGTGACATTTCACTGTCAACTGAGTTTTGTTTTTTAATGATTGCTGGTGGTGTGCCGCCGCATTTTCTCAACGCAAAAAATGTGCCTTGGCTCAAAAAAGGTTGAAAAACACTGCATTACATCATATATCTGTCATCTGCCCTAAATGTCAAAAGAAAGAAACAGCAAGAAAACAAAATAATAATAATATTTACAGATAAATCAATTAAATAAATTAAAAAATAATAACAATAATAATTAAAATAAAAGAATATAAGCAGATAGTAAATAATAATTAAAACAAATATATATAGACACATAGGGAGTAATCCTTTTTTTCCTTCACTAATTCGAGAAATTAAAATCAGGCTTATGGGGCGTGACATAATTGACCCAGTTTTCCCAGTATGAAGTACATTTCTCCAATTTATAATTAATAAAAGCAGTTATCTTCTCCATTTTATAAATGTCCATTGGGATTTCCTTCCATTGCTTCAAAGTTGGGCTCTCCTGGGATATCCACCTCCTGGTCATGGTCTTTTTTTACAGGCCACTCGTAGGACATTCATTAAGCGTTTATCTTTTTTCAGCCAATCCTGAGCTACATGTCCGAAAAACAGAGTCTTAACTTTCAAGGGGTACTTCACATTTGAAAATATCCAGTAGAGCTTGGTGTATCACTTTCCAATAGTCCTTTATGGCAGAGCAGTCCCAGAAAACATGGTAGTGGTTTGCATTAAAGTTCCCACAATTTCTCCAACATACAGGGGAGTTGTCATAGTGAGACTTCTGAGAAGGTGGAACAAAACATCGGATCAAACTTTTCACGCCAAACTCCCTTCACTTGGGTGAGCTGAACCCCCTCCAGTATTTTTCAAAAGAATGTAATGCTATTTTTTTACTTTGGGACAATGTAGTTCGACTCCAGATGTAGGATATTTTCTGAAAACCATACCATTGTAGTTCACTTCCCGCTCCTGAAGACCGATACATTATTTTTCAAACGTTGGTCAATATCGATAATTATTAATATTTTTATGACCCATCGAAAATAAGGACCAAGAAAAAAATACATTAAATGTTAATATTTTTATTTCCAATGTAACCTTCCTCGGTTTATAATCCCCTCAGATATCATGGCAGAAAGGAAAGGAAAACAATGTCAGCCAAAGTTACACTGAACACTTAACAATAACCTTTTATAATGAATGTGCAAAAATACATAAGAAATACCGTAATTTCCGGACTATAAGCCGCACCTGACTATAAGCCGCACCAGCTAAATTTAGGGGAAAATACAGATTGCTCCATATATAAGCCGCACCCGACTATAAGCCGCAGGGTTTTGATGTGTAATTAGCGTAGTATATCGGGGTTCCTGCTACCACGGAGGGGATTGTCGGGACAGAGATGACTGTTTGGGAACGCAAAGCGTCCCATTTATTAACAATAAATCTTTCAATCCTTCAATCAAACTTTCACATCTTTGACATGGCGAACAGCATTCGGTGCAGAGTACAAATAATACAACGCTGCAAAGTAATACAAAGTGCTCACCTGTACGTTATCAAAATAACCAGCCTACCGGTATATGAAAAGTCAGTCTTTAATCATTGTGTCATCGTCTTCCTCCTGCGTACTAAAACCACCGAAATCCTCTTCGTCGGTGTCGGAGAAGAACAGGCCGTAAATAAGCCGCACCCTTGTATAAGCCGCAGGGACCAGAACGAGGGGGAAAAGTAGCGGCGTATAGTCCGGAAATTACGGTACTTAGTAAAGTGGGAAAAAAATAGTGCAAAGTGTGAAAATGAAAACAGAACTATTGTAGGACAGAGCGCAGCTAAGGTGGAGTGGTATTACCCATTACGGTCCGTTTGAAAAAGTCCAAAACACTGCCATACTGTCAACGTAACTTTTCCCGTTTTATCCACAAATATATCCACTCATTTTTAGTTTCATGCAAAGAATCAACCGCCAGACAACAAGATGGCGCAACCAAACTTGATAATAGAGGTGGATGAAATAATATATATTTTAGATATGCAACCAGCTCCTTATTTTAAGGCTCTTATGTTCCAGTTTTGCACACATTTCCAGGAATGTAATAAACGTGATGGATTTCTTATTAAAAATGCTCTGTTTTTAAAAGTTGCAAGTGATAAACGCTTATGTAGTGAAACAAAACCACATTTAAAATTGCATCTATGTACATCAATTAAAGATGCACCAATAATCGATTTGTAATCATATCGTAGCTCCTGAATCGTAATGGTATCGTGAGATGGTCAAAGAGCCCCACCTCTACTTGATACTGTCACCTGATTGGCTGTTGGAGTGTCACTCCCACTGATCAGTGGTCACTTCCTGCGTTGCTCGGTTACCGGAGATGGAGTGCCTCTTGTTCACGCATAGGGTTGCAAATTTCCGGGAATATTCAAAGTTTGAAACTTTCCATGGGAATTAACGGGAATTCATGGGAATAAACATTGAATGCAACATGCTAGATCTTGCAGCATGGTTATTAGCTAAAACAACCTGATTTAATGCAAAGTCAGTAGAATTTCAACCCTGCACTATGCATTCCTCCATCACATGTGCAGTGCATTCTTCCATCACATGCACAGATAATTCCCAGCATGCTACACACTACAGCAGCGCTATTGAGGCCACACTAGTATTTGAGCCCAAGGACTGGTAAGTGTTGATGATATTACCGGGGTAAATATATTAAGTTTAATAGTGGTGTAATTGCTTGTTAATGTATGACTGTAGACTACTCCAGCAGACTTCCACTCAAGCTAGCTAGCTGTTCCTGTACTTGTTCAATGATTTTGGGGCCAATATCTCTAGCTAGTTAGGTTTATGTACCACCACAGTCTCATAATGCACCCAAAATATTGCTCCGTTAGCCGTGATGCTAATTTTCTCTATGTTAATTCCCATTCATTTATGCTAACAACGTTAGCGATCCAAATTTACCTTTTTTGTGATGTGTAAAGTTCAACTAGCAAATAGTAAATCAAAAGGTGTAGTTTCCTCTGCGTTCTGTTCTGCTAGCCATTCTGTTGTCATACAAGAATGTAGGTTAGTTTGATTTAGCATGCTGAGTAACTCTAACCCTAACCCTAAGTGTTCATTTATTCATCTAGCCTATTTCTATTCATGTGTCCATCAGTATATTTTTTAAAGACTACTCCAATTGTTTAGCTGACTATTTATAATCAGTGTGTGGCATTGCATTAGTGTTTTACAAGCTTCTCATCTTATTCTATAGAATAAGATGGACGGTGTCCAACTTTGAATAATAACACTTTTTTCAAAATTTCCAAACTTCCCAAGCTTAACTTCCCGTGGTAAATTTCCGGAAAGTTTCCACCCCTTTGCAACCCTATTCACGCAACCAACCTTGCTTCGCAACTTGCGATTTCTTCCGACGAAGAAGGGAAAAAAAGTATACAAAGTTTTTTAGAACACATTTCTTTTATTGGTATTGATTACGTGTCTATCCTGATATATGTTGACATCGTTTTATGGTCCGACCCTAATCGTGACATCATAAATATGCAGCCATACTGGAGAGGGCAGCAGCACAAACCTCAACATGGAGACCCACCGCAAACACGGAAATTACAAGCTTTTCTTTGAAATCGGGTGATTTTTCATTATTGAAATTATCGACGTGATCCGTCTGCAGTATCATCCATAACTAGAACTTATGAGATGTATCCAATACATACTGATACTGTTACCTGATAGCAAGTCACTCCTACTGATCAGTGATCACGTCCTACGATGCTTGGTTAGCATAGAGCAGTCCTTCTCAAATAGAGAGGGGGGCGGGGGGGGCACGGTGCGATGCCGGTGGGGTGGGGCGGGTGTGACATCGTGGAACATGCTTTTTTTGCCGTGCCAGAATATGATGAGGCGTAACCACGGTGGAAGACGAGAAAAAGGCCGGTGTGTTGTTTCCTTTAAAGGTAATAAGCTTACAATGTTATGCAGAGGTGTACTTATAACAACTTTATAGATAAATTATGCAATATTTCTATTAACTGTGGAGAGTGGAGGGGCACAAAATATTTTCTTCTTCCTAGGGGGCGCAACAAAACTTTTTTGTTCATGCAACTAACCTTGCACACAACTTCCCATTTTTTCCTAAACAAAGAAAACAAAAATGTACGTTAAAACGAACATATTTTCTATTGATATCGATTTTGCGTCTATTGCCATAAATAATGATATCATTTGATCGCCCAGCACTACATGGGTGTCCAAACGTTTCCACCGAGGGCCAGGTACTGCGAATTGAAACAATGAGGGTACCACTTTGGCCGTGTTACGATTTTTTTGTAACCGATTTTTCCGTTAACAATACGCTTCAATTTTTTTTTTTAGTCCGACACAGGCCTCTTTTGTATGTTGGTATTAATCAAATATGCATTCTGAACAAACGAGTCACGTCCATGTGACCCATACATCATCAAAAAGCCACAAACGTCATATTTATTCGCAAAAATAGACCGTAAATGAGCATAAAATAGGCGAGGAAGAAATTGAAGCAAACGCCCCACAAAGTGTGACAGACAAAATTCTTGTCCACTTTCTTCGTGATCTATGACACAAAATAATTAAGAAAAAATTTGACAACGCTTGTACAAACGCCTTCAAATTGTCATAAATGCACCAGGAGTAAAACCCACGAGAACGTAATGACTATATAAAAATCCAAATTAGGCAACATTCTCAGGAGTGAGAAGGTGGCCGAATCCGATCTTTTTATGCAGTCGTTCATGTAACAAAAAAATATGCGACTTCTATGTGTAATGTGATACTCGAAACCGGTTTTCTGCCGGCTGCCGGCGTGGCAACATGCAACAACACTTTTCGGGGCTACCACGCATGCTCGTCACTCCCGTTGCATGCTGGGTAGTGTAGTTGTTATATTCCTAGCTCATAACATCACATCTTCCCCCCCTATAAAGAAATAATGTTAACTAAATAAAGTGTATTTCTTTTTTTAGCTTTAACTTTTCATTTTTTAGCATTGTAAGCACATTTGCAAACAACTTTTCTCTTCATAGAATTTTCTTTCAATAAAGAAATAAAGTGCAAAAATGTCAAAGCATCATAACAAACAGTTATGTCAAATAGCAGCAGAAGTGCACTTTTTGGAGAGCTGTATTATTTTCAGTTTTGTGCACAACGGACTGATTTTATTTAACACTATATTATTATTTATACACCTATAGTGATCACAGAGACAGCTTGTTTTTGTGTTACCTTATATATTTGTTTTTCTGAAAAATCCCACTTAATATACTTTGGGTAACAACAGTCAATATATATATATATATTTTTTTAGGGGGGTAACAGTCAATATTTATTTATTTTTTAGATTAAATTGTTTTCTTATATAATAAAAGTGAGCTTTTGTTAAACCAAATATTGTGTGTTTTTTTCCATATACAACAACCTATCTGGACTCGATAAGAGAATCGATAAGGAATCGGTTCGATAAGAGGATTCGATAATAGGCTCGAACTCGATAATTTCTTATCAAACATCATCCCTACTCATAACATCACATATTTCCCCATATAAAGAAATAATTTTAACTCAATAAAGTGTATTTCTTTTTTTAGCTTTAACTTTTCATTTTTTAGCATTGTAACCACATTTGCAAACAACTTTTCTCTTCATAGAATTTTCTTTCAATAAAGAAATAAAGTGCAAAAATGTCAAAGCATCATAACAAACAGTTATGTTCCAATAGCAGCAGAAGTGCACTTTTTGGAGAGCTGTATTATTTTCAGTTTTGTGCACAACGGACTGATTTCATTTAACGCTATATTATTATTTATACACCTATAGTGATCACAGAGACAGCTTGTTTTTGTGTTACTGTATATATTTGTTTTACTTAAAAATCCCACTTAATATACTTTGGGTAACAACAGTCAATTTTTATTTAATTTATTTTTTTAGGGGGGTAACAGTCAATATTTATTTATTCATGAGACTTTATTTTTTTCTTATATAATAAAAGTGAGCTTTTGTTAAACAAAATATTGTGTGTTTTTTTCCATACGCAACAACCTATCTGGACTCCATAAGAGAATCGATAAGGAATCGGTTCAATAAGAGGATTCGATAATAGGCTCGAACTCGATCATTTCTTATCAAACATCACCCCTAGTGTAATGTGAACCCAATGCGCAGAAATCGTGACACGGGGGCCCTGTATTTATACGGGTGTTGGCATCAGTTGGGTCACATGTACCGCAATGTCAAGAAGTTTGGGACAAAAATAGCCTGAACCCTCCTCGGTTATGCACCACGTGAGGAAAACCAGAAAGATTTTTAAAACATAAACATACATCTTTTTATACTTAACATAAATTTATTTCCATATTTGTGTAAGAATAACGGACCAAACTAAATGTTACACAGACAGCGTGACTTCCTGGCAGTAAACCTGCAAAAATATGGTCTTCTCAGGTTTCTCCCTGTTTACATTTTCACACTTTGCACTATTTTGTTACACCTTAACAAGCATTTCTTACATATTTCTTATTTATGCGCCTTCTTTTGAAGCGCTTGTTGTTAAGTGTTTATTGCAATTTTAGAATGGTGTTGACATTGATTGTTTTCCAGGCTTTCCTTTCTGCCTCGATAGCTGATAGGATTATAATCAGAGAAGGTTTATACTTTACTGGTCCATATTTTGTATTGTTCATAAAAATATTGATACCAACCTGTATAAAAGACATATATCATGATGAGTTTTCAGCCATACAGCCTGCCCCTGATGTCAAACATGTTGAGGGCCAATAAAAAACTAGCAGTGGGACAAAAATAGCCCCCGAGCTGCACTTTGAACACGCCTTGGTTATGCACCACGTGAGGAAAACCAGAAACATTTTAAAACATAAACATACATCTAGTCTTGTATTATTACAAACCTCGTCCGTTCCCTATTCGGATGTATGGAAACAACAGGGAGGAACTAAAGTGCCGGACTGTGTAAATTAAACAAATAAAATATAACAAATGTGCTACTTTGAAATAATAATTTGGTCTAACAATATTTACGTAAAAATAATTGCTGCTTGACATAAATTAATTTCCATATTTGAGTAAGAATAACAGACCAAACTAAATGTTACACAGACAGCGTAACTTCCTGCCAGTAAACCTGCAAAAAATGGTTTCTCCCTGTTTACATTCACACTTTGCACTATTTTGTTACACTTTATTAAAGCATTTCTTACATATTTCTTATTTTTTCGCCTTCTTATGAAGCACTTGTGGTTAAGTGTTTATTGCAATTTTAGAATGGTGTTGACATTGATTGTTTTCCAGGCGTGTGTTGACATTTCCTTTCCTTTCTGCCTCGATAGCTGATAGGATTATAATCAGATAAGGTTTATATTTGAAGTAAAAAACATTTAAAAATTTTACTGGTCCATATTTTGTATTGGTCATAAAAATATTGATATGAACCAGTATAAAACACGTATATCATGATGAGTTTTCAGCCATACAGCCTGCCCCTGATGTCAAACATGTTGAGGGCCAATAAAAAACTAGCAGTGGGACAAAAATGGCCCCCGAGCTGCACTTTGAACACGCCTTGGTTATGCACCACGTGAGGAAAACCAGCAACATTTTAAAACATAAACATACATCTAGTCTTGTATCATTACAAACCTCGTCCGTTCCCTATTCCGATGTATGGAAACAACAGGGTGGAACTAAAGTGCAGGACAGTGTAAATTAAACAAATAAAATATAATAAATGTGCTACTTTGAAATAATAATTTGGTCTAACAATATTTACGTAAAAATAATTGCTGCTTGACATAAATAAATTTCCATATTTGAGTAAGAATAACAGACCAAACTAAATGTTACACAGACAGCGTAACTTCCTGCCAGTAAACCTGCAAATAATGGTTTCTCCCTGTTTACATTTTCACACTTTGCACTATTTTGTTACACTTTATTAAAGCGTTTCTTACATATTTCTTATTTTTGCGCCTTCTTTTGAAGCGCTTGTTGTTAAGTGTTTATTGCAATTTTAGAATGGTGTTGACATTGATTGTTTTCCCGGCTTGTGTTGACATTTCCTTTCCTTTCTGCCTCGATAGCTGATAGGATTATAATCAGAGAAGGGTTACATTTGAAGTTAAAAAAAATTAATTTTTACTGGTCTATATTTTCTATTGTTCATAAAAATATTGATACCAACCAGTATAAAACACGTATATCATGATGAGTTTTCAGCCATATAGCCTGCCCCTGATGTCAAACATGTTGAGGGCCAATAAAAAACTAGCAGTGGGACAAAAATGGCCCCCAAGCTGCACTTTGAACACGCCTTGGTTATGCACCACGTGAGGAAAACCAGAAACATTTTAAAACATAAACATACATCTAGTCTTGTATTATTACAAACCTCGTCCGTCCCCTATTCGGATGTATGGAAACAACAGGGTGGAACTAAAGTGCAGGACAGTGTAAATTAAACAAATAAAATATAACAAATGTGCTACTTTGAAATAATAATTTGGTCTAACAATATTTACGTAAAAATAATTGCTGCTTGACATAAATTAATTTCCATATTCGAGTAAGAATAACAGACCAAACTAAATGTTACACAGACAGCGTAACTTCCTGCCAGTAAACCTGCAAAAAATGGTTTCTCCCTGTTTACATTTTCACACTTTGCACTATTTTGTTACACTTTATTAAGGCATTTCTTACATATTTCTTATTTTTTCGCCTTCTTATGAAGCACTTGTTGTTAAGTGTTTATTGCAATTTTAGAATGGTGTTGACATTGATTGTTTTCCAGGCTTGTGTTGACATTTCCTTTCCTTTCTGCCTCGATAGCTGATAGGATTATAATCAGAGAAGGTTTATATTTGAAGTAAAAAAAAATTAAAAATTTTACTGGTCTATATTTTGTATTGGTCATAAAAATATTAATATGAACCAGTATAAAAGACATATATCATGATGAGTTTTCAGCCATGTAGCCTGCCCCTGATGTCAAACATGTTGAGGGCCAATAAAAAACTAGCAGTGGGACAAAAATGGCCCCCGAGGTGCACTTTGAACACGCCTTGGTTATGCACCACGTGAGGAAAACCAGAAACATTTTAAAACATAAACATACATCTAGTCTTGTATTATTACAAACCTCGTCCGTCCCCTATTCGGATGTATGGAAACAACAGGGAGGAACTAAAGTGCCGGACTGTGTAAATTAAACAAATAAAATATAACAAATGTGCTACTTTGAAATAATAATTTGGTCTAACAATATTTACGTAAAAATAATTGCTGCTTGACATAAATACATTTCCATATTTGTGTAAGAATAACAGACCAAACTAAATGTTACACAGACAGCGTAACTTCCTGCTAGTAAACCTGCAAAAAATGGTTTCTCCCTGTTTACATTTTCACACTTTGCACTATTTTGTTACACTTTATTAAAGCATTTCTTACATATTTCTTATTTTTGCGCCTTCTTATGAAGCACTTGTGGTTAAGTGTTTATTGCGATTTTAGAATGGTGTTGACATTGATTGTTTTCCAGGCGTGTGTTGACATTTCCTTTCCTTTCTGCCTCGATAGCTGATAGGATTATAATCAGAGAAGGTTTATATTTGAAGTAAAAAAAAATTCATTTTTACTGGTCCATATTTTCTATTGGTTATAAAAAATATTGATACCAACCAGTATAAAACACGTATATTATGATGAGTTTTCAGCCATATAGCCTGCCCCTGATGTCAAACATGTTGAGGGCCAATAAAAAACTAGCAGTGGGACAAAAATGGCCCCCGAGCTGCACTTTGAACACGCCTTGGTTATGCACCACGTGAGGAAAACCAGAAACATTTTAAAACATAAACATACATCTAGTCTTGTATCATTACAAACCTCGTCCGTCCCCTATTCGGATGTATGGAAACAACAGGGAGGAACTGAAGTGCAGGACTGTGTAAATTAAACAAATAAAATATAACAAATGTGCTACTTTGAAATAATAATTTGGTCTAACAATATTTACGTAAAAATAATTGCTGCTTGACATAAATTAATTTCCATATTCGAGTAAAGATAAAAGACCAAACTAAATGTTACACAGACAGCGTAACTTCCTGCTAGTAAACCTGCAAAAAATGGTTTCTCCCTGTTTACATTTTCACACTTTGCACTATTTTGTTACACTTTATTAAAGCATTTCTTACATATTTCTTATTTTTGCGCCTTCTTATGAAGCACTTGTGGTTAAGTGTTTATTGCAATTTTAGAATGGTGTTGACATTGATTGTTTTCCAGGCGTGTGTTGACATTTCCTTTCCTTTCTGCCTCGATAGCTGATAGGATTATAATCAGAGAAGGTTTATACTTTACTGGTCCATATTTTCTATTGGGCATAAAAATATTGATATCAACCAGTATAAAGGACATATATCATGATGAGTTTCCAGCCATGTAGCCTGCCCCTGATGTCAAACATGTTGAGGGCCAATAAAAAACTAGCAGTGGGACAAAAATAGCCCCCGAGCTGCACTTTGAACACGCCTTGGTTATGCACCACCAGCAACATTTTAAAACATAAACATACATCTAGTCTTGTATTATAGATGAAAGGGTGTCATTAATTGTGACTCATACACGTCTGTTGTAGTGGATTTAAAAAAACAAAAACATTTCCTTAATGTTTCGCGGAACCGTAAGAGGCGCGGCCTTTAGCAGGACACAACACTTGCTACCGGAAGTGGAATTATCGGATTTATTCTCTACGCAACTTCTTTTTTTTTAAATTCTAACTATTACAAAGTGCGCGTATTTTTGAGATTGTGTTCGATATTGATGTGTTTAGATGGACTTTTACACGGCTATAAAAAAAAACAATAAGCGATACACAACAAGAAGGCCTGTACTTTGTGCCGCTTGCACACTAGAATCACAATCAGAATAGTTTTATTGCCATTGTTTGAGAACGGGTTCACAAACTAGGAATTTTTCTTGGTGCAATCGTGCAACATAAAACACATATAACACAGATTTGGTAATAAAAAGAGCTGTAACTGAGCTATCAGATCATGTTATAGACTTAGAAGGAATTCAAGGAGCTACTATTAGGAGTAATTGTTCAATATAGCAGTCTAAAACATCACATTTGTTAATGTAAACAAGCATCAAATAATTATAGTGTCACTTGCACACTATGCATGACTTTTGAGAATAAAAAAATAAATATAATATGTTAGTGTATTAATAGCACATGTTTTTGAAAAGTAAACTGAATGATAATCGGTTTGAGAAATTAGATTTATTTTTTTTAAACATTTCCTTGCTGTTTCGCGGAACCGGAAGAGGCGCGGCCTTTAGCAGGACCCAACCTTGCTACCGGAAGTGGAATTATCGGATATATCCTCTACGAAACATTTATTTATTTTTATTCTGACTAATACAAAGTGCGCACATTTTTTAGATTGTGTTCGATATCGATATGTTTAGATGGAATTTTACACGGCTTTAAAAAAACAAAAACAATAAGCTGTACACAACAAGAAGGCCTGTACTTTGTGCCGCTTGCATGTTGAAATAAGACATTATGAATGACTTTTGAGAATTAAAAAATAAATAATATGTTAGTGTATTAATAAAATATGAATTTTTTTAAAAGTAAACTGAATGATAATCGGTTTGAGAAATTAGATTTTTTTTAAAACATTTCCTTGAGGTTTCGCGGAACCGGAAAAGGCGCGGCCTTTAGCAGGACCCAACCTTGCTACCGGAAGTGGAATTATCGGATTTATCCTCTACGAAACACTTATTTATTTTTATTCTGACTATTACAAAGTGCGCACATTTTTTAGATTGTGTTCGATATCGATTTGTTTAGATGGACTTTTACACGGCTATAAAAAAAAAACAATAAGCTGTACACAACAAGAAGGCCTGTACTTTGTGCCGCTTGCATGTTGAAATAAGACACTATGAATGACTTTTGAGAATTAAAAAATAAATATAATATGTTAGTGTATTAATAGCACATGTTTTTGAAAAGTAAACTGAATGATAATCGGTTTGAGAAATTAGATTTATTTTTTTTAAACATATCCTTGCTGTTTCGCGGAACCAGAAGAGGCGCGACCTTTAGCAGGACCCAACCTTGCTACCGGAAGTGGAATTATCGGATTTATCCTCTACGAAACATGTATTTAGTTATTAATTTTTATTCTGACTATTACAAAGTGTGCACATTTTTTAGATTGTGTTCGATATCGATTTGTTTAGATGGACTTTTACACGGCTATTAAAAAAAAAACAATAAGCAGTACACAACAAGAAGGCCTGTACTTTGTGCCGCTTGCAGGTTGAAATGAGACACTATGAATGACTTTTGAGAATTAAAAAATAAATATAATATGTTAGTGTCTTAATAGCACATGTTTTTTAAAAGTAAACTGAATGATAATCGGTTTGAGAAATTAGATTTTTTTTTTTAAACATTTCCTTGCTGTTTCGCGGAACCGGAAGAGGCGCGGCCTTTAGCAGGACCCAACCTTGCTACCGGAAGTGGAATTATCGGATTTATCCTCTACGAAACTTTTTTTTTTTCTTCTGACTATTACAAAGTGCACACATTTTTTAGATTGTGTTCGATATCGATTTGTTTAGATGGACTTTTACACGGCTTAAAAAAAACAAAAACAATAAGCAATACACAACAAGAAGGCCTGTACTTTGTGCCGCTTGCATGTTGAAATAAGACACTATGAATGACTTTTGAGAATTAAAAAATAAATAATATGTTAGTGTATTAATAAAATATTAAATTTTTGAAAAGTAAACTGAATGATAATCGGTTTGAGAAATTAGATTTTTTTTTTAAACATTTCCTTGAGGTTTCGCGGAACCGGAAGAGGCGCGGCCTTTAGCAGGACACAACCTTGCTACCGGAAGTGGAATTATCGGATTTATCCTCTACGAAACATTTATTTATTTATTTATTTTTATTCTGACTATTACAAAGTGCGCACATTTTTTGGATTGTGTTCGATATCGATTTGTTTAGATGGACTTTTACACGGCTTTAAAAACAAAAACAATAAGCAATACACAACAAGAAGGCCTGTACTTTGTGCCGCTTGCATGTTTAAATAAGACATTATGAATGACTTTTGAGAATTAAAAAATAAATAATATGTTAGTGTATTAATAAAATGTTAAATTTTTGAAAAGTAAACTTAATAATAATCGGTTTGAGAAATTAGATTTTTTTTAAAAACATTTCCTTGAGGTTTCGCGGAACCGGAAGAGGCGCGGCCTTTAGCAGGACCCAACCTTGCTACCGGAAGTGGAATTATTGGATTTATCCTCTACGAAACATGTATTTAGTTATTAATTTTTATTCTGACTATTACAAAGT
Organism: Entelurus aequoreus; assembly: GCF_033978785.1. Classification (NCBI taxonomy): domain Eukaryota; kingdom Metazoa; phylum Chordata; class Actinopteri; order Syngnathiformes; family Syngnathidae; genus Entelurus; species Entelurus aequoreus. The sequence continues at coordinate 11,227,537 of NC_084747.1, read as the reverse complement.
GCGCACATTTTTTAGATTGTGTTCTATATCGATTTGTTTAGATGGACTTTTACATGGCTTAAAAAAAACAAAAACAATAAGCAATACACAACAAGAAGGCCTGTACTTTGTGCCGCTTGCAGGTTGAAATAAGACATTATGAATGACTTTTGAGAATTAAAAAATAAATATAATATGTTAGTGTCTTAATAGCACATGTTTCTGAAAAGTAAACTGAATGATAATCGGTTTGAGAAATTCGATTTTTTTTTTTTAACATTTCCTTGAGGTTTCGCGGAACCGGAAGAGGCGCGGCCTTTAGCAGGACCCAACCTTGCTACCGAAGTGGAGTTATCGGATTTATCCTCTACGAAACATTTATTTATTTTTATTCTGACTATTACAAAGTGCGCACATTTTTTAGATTGTGTTTGATATCGATTTGTTTAGATGGACTTTTAAACGGCTTAAAAAAAACAAAAACAATAAGCAATACACAACAAGACGGCCTGTACTTTGTGCCGCTTGCATGTTGAAATAAGACATTATGAATGACTTTTGAGAATTAAAAAATAAATGTAATATGTTAGTGTATTAATAGCACATGTTTTTGAAAAGTAAACTGAATGATAATCGGTTTGAGAAATTAGATTTTTTTTTTTAAACATTTCCTTGAGGTTTCGCTGAACCGGAAGAGGCGCGGCCTTTAGCAGGACCCAACCTTGCTACCGGAAGTGGAATTATCGGATTTATCCTCTACGAAAGTTTTTTTTTTTTAATTCTGACTATTACAAAGTGCGCACATTTTTTAGATTGTGTTTGATATCGATTTGTTTAGATGGACTTTTACACGGCTATAAAAAAAAAACCAATAAGCTGTACACAACAAGAAGGCCTGTACTTTGTGCCGCTTGCATGTTGAAATAAGACACTATGAATGACTTTTGAGAATTAAAAAATAAATAATATGTTAGTGTATTAATAAAATATGAAATTTTTGAAAAGTAAACTGAATAATCGGTTTGAGAAATTAGATTTTTTTTAAAAACATTTCCTTGAGGTTTCGCGGAACCGGAAAAGGCGCGGCCTTTAGCAGGACACAAAGCTTGCTACCGGAAGTGGAATTATCGGATTTATCTTCTACGAAACATTTTTTTTAAAATGCCGATTATTAAAAAGTGCGCGTAATTTTGAGATTGCATTCGATATCGATGTGTATGGATGGACTTTAACACGGCTCTAAAAAAACGAGGTTCGTTTGTGGCGTTTCCCTCCTATTGTACGTCCCCGCGCGTTACGCAATCCTTTGATCCAGTTGCAAAACAGACGAATTTAGCGCTGGCGTCCAACACAAGACGTCTTTAAAGATACTAACTTTGACGGAATGAACAAGTTTTCCCCACCAAACACAACTCACCGCATTGGACGGCCGTGTCGCGCCGCTCCGGGCCCTCGCTTTGGCTCGACTCGTTGACCGAAGGAGTGTTCAGGGTTTCGTTTTCCCGGCATGTTGTTTTCAGGGCCTCGTTCTCCATCTTGGCCCTCGATAGTTCCGCCTTTAAGTCGTCGACCATAGTTTCAAAAAGTTTGGTAGTTTCCTCGACGGTGCTCTTCACGATGTGCTCCATGAAGGAGGCGTACTTGCTCTGGAAATCGTCCGCCGACATCTTCGCTACCTCCGTCCTTCCGAGTCGAACTACGGGCTCACTTTGGCGTGGTCTCCCCCCTCCGCCGTTTATGCGTCGAAATGTGGCGTGACGAGCGTCGTCAACATGGCTTCCTGAAAGCGTCCTCTCGCTTTTGTGTGTCTGCATACGTGACGCACGTTCGGGATGGGCAGGTCGGGAGCGAGCCGTTCGAAACGAGCCTCTGACTCGTGGCTCGCGGGCACGGATGTGAGCCAGCTAGATGGGACACGCCCCCCGTTTGAGCCGCGCGCATCAGCCAGTTGGGGGCAAAGCATAGACATCGCTGACGAGACGCGGGGCCGCCATCTTGGAGTGGTGATCCGCGCCAGGAGCAATGAACTGTCAGCGCATTTCATTCATCTTACCTCACTGAATACCACTGATTGTCACACGCCTTTTTTGTCATACGTGTAGCTATGATAAAGGACACATGTTTTGTTATTCATAGTTTGCTTAACAGTAATAGAATATTCTTGTATGCTATAAGTCAGTGTTTTTCAACCTTCTTTGAGCCAAGGCACATTTTTTGCGTTTAAAAAATGCGGAGGCATCTCAATCATTAAAAAACAAAACTCAGTTGACAGTAAAAAGTCGTTTGTCAGTTTGGTCAAGTTTTAGTTTTCCTCTGCGTTTGTCCTGGTTTCCTGTTTTTAGTTCCTGTCAGCACTCTTATTTTGGTTATTTCCTGATTGTCTCCCTGAGTGCCTTTTCCCCTCAGCTGTGGCTGATTGGCACCTGGCCACATCTGGTGCCAATCAGCCAGCTGCTATTTAAACCTGTCCTGCCCTCCAGTCACGGCTGGATTATTGTCATTTCTACCTGTCCCTACTACCTGTCATTTATACTTGTTGTTGTAGCTCTGTTTACTTCTGTCCACTCTGGTCCTATCATAGTTCATCCTGCTCGTTTCTTGCCACGTGAGTTTTGTTTATTCGTGTCACAGTAAGTGTTTTTGTTTCTTGTCCACAGTTAGCCTTTGTGCTATTTTAGTTCATAGCCTAGTTTGTTCTCCGCCTTGTGCGCGCCTTTTGTTTGTTCCCTTTTGTTTGTTCCCTTTTGTTTGTTTTTTGCCATAGTATTTAATTAAATCATGTTTTCTCGCACAATGCCTGCCATCATCTCTGCATCTTGGGGTTTGTCGCCAACATACTTTGACATCGTTGTTGCAATTGTTGGATATGACTTTAAAGCATAACCAAACATGCATCACTATAGCTCTTGTCTCAAAGTAGGTGTACTGTCACCACCTGTCACATCACACCCTGACTTATTTGGACTTTTTTGCTGTTTTCCTGTGTGTAGTGTTTTACTTCTTGTCTTGCACTCCCATTTTTTGGGTATTTTCCTGTAGCAGTTTCGTGTCTTCCTTTGAGCGATATTTCCCGCATCTACTTTGTTTTAGCAATCAAGAATATTTCAGTTGTTTTTATCGTTCTTTGTGGGGACTTTGTTGATTGTCATGTCATGTTCGGATGTACATCTTTGCTCCACAGTAAGTCTTTGCTGTCGTCCAGCATTCTGTTTTTGTTGACTTTGTAGCCAGTTCAGTTTTAGTATTGTTCTGCATAGCCTTCCCTAAGCTTCAATGCCTTTTCTTAGGGGCACTCACCTTTTGTTTATTGTTGGTTTAAGCATGAGACACCTTTTTACCTGCACGCTGCCTCCCGCTGTTTCCCACATCTACAAAGCAATTAGCTACCGGCTGCCACCTACTGACATGGAAGAGTATTACACGGTTACTCTGCCGAGCTCTAGACAGCACCGACACTCAACAACAACACATCATTTGCAGACTATAATTACTGCTTTGCAAAAAATATTTCTAACCCAAAAAGGTGAAATTAGATAATCTCCCACGGCACACCAGACTGTATCTCACGGCACACTAGTGTGCCGCGGCACAGTGGTTGAAAAACACTGCTATAAGTGACCAGATGTCCGAGATCAAAACTGGGAATATAATCCCAGAGAAGGGTCAGCTATTTCTAAATTGTAGAAACAATATGATGAGGTTATATATACATGCTACACAAACAATGTATGAATACATTAGATATCTATATATCTTATAGACTGTATCTCTGTTGCTGCAGCAGCAGAGAGTTTATTCTGTCTTGACACTTTGTATTGATATTTTCTATTACATTCTTCCCTTAAATGATAATGTTTACAGTGATTGTTTTATATGTATTTTTGATGTATGTCGCTTTGGATAAATGCGTCTGCCAAATACTTCAACATATATAAACACCTGAAAGTCTTTATATCAGCTAAAACCACCAAATTTTTCACTGAATTCAGAATAAAAGCAAATCGTGTCTTACCCAACAATGTTAGTATTTGAATATTGTTACTTGAAGACTTATTCCTGCTTACAATTATACTGTTAAGAAAGTATTGTCTTATACTTTGCCTAAAATGAGAATGCATCATAATCAGTGGCGGCTGGTGAATTTTGTTTTAGGTGGGGCTGAAAGTTTGTAAAGCAAACCCCTGTAGGGGGGTCATCCTCCCCCAGAAGATTTCTTTGTGATTTTCACATACAAATGAAGCATTCTGGTGCATTCTGACAAAATAATGAAGACAAAATAGAACATTTCATAGGTTTGCAGAGAACTATATATAAAATATGCATTTCACGAAGGTGGGCTACACAAAATTGGGTTGAAAGCTAGACTAAATTTAGACTTGTATAATACTGTATAGGCACTGTCCATCTGATTGTCTAGTTAGCTAACATATATTACCCCCCCCCCCCCACCCCCCCACCCCTACACAATCTGGACTGTGGTTCTGACTTTTACCCCTGTTTGATTTTACAATCTTTTTATATCTTCATCATTTATTTCAACTTTATGTCATTCAAGTATGACATTTTTAAATGTAATTAATTTCATTGACAAGCAATTCTATTATGGTCATACTCTTGTTTGCTAGCGGCTACGATTTCAGTACTATTGAAGATCTTTGCTCCTTCTCAACTCTGTGCTAATATTCTTTTCACAAAATACAACCAATAGTACGTTAATGTTAAATCTTACTTGTGAAAAGTCATCCCCCGATTCCTATTTTCAACAGTCCGCTCATTTGAGCAGGAAAACGCTGACCACCATCTTTGTTTTCTACCTGTCAACTGTCAGTTTAGGCTGCTCGCCGGCTCCTCGTCACCACTTCAAGATGGCGGCCCAATTTCTCGCGTCACAGCAGCCAATGCTGCGTCTACTTATAACATGTCTATGCTAAAAAGCACAAAAAGCGATACACAACGAGAAGGCTTGTACTTTATGCCGCTTGCACACTATTTACCATGAACTGATTAACGTGGACCCCGACTTAAACAAGTTGAAAAACTTATTGGGGTGTTACCATTTAGTGGTCAATTGTACGGAATATGTACTGTACTGTGCAATCTACTAATAAAAGTTTCAATCAATCAATCAATGCAGTAGGGTTGAAATAAGGACACAATTAATGACTTTTCGGAGAGGAATAAAACAATAGATACAATATGTTAGTGTATTAATAGCACATGTTTTTGACATTGACTATAAAGTCAACTGAATGATAATCTGTTGAGAAATAAGAATGTTTTATTGATTGTAATTGACCTTTAAAGGGAGCTTGGCCCGCACTAAGATGGCCGCCGTGTAGGCATGTTGCCAATGGCGCGCTAATGCATCTATGCTCACAGCTCTCCTTGATGTTGATGGGGAATTTCGGCTCATTACTGAGGGAGTCGTTCTTTTTGGCTCATCTCTTAATGGCTCCTCCGATTTTCTAAAGTTGATTCTTATTCTTATCTGATTTTAATGCCAAAACATAATCATCTAAAATGTTTATTATCAGAGGTGTGCGTCTCATTTCTTGAAGTGATATCAAAACACTCTGGAGGCATCAGTTCTTTAAAGTGGGATCGTGCAGTTCTTGATTCTAACTGAAGCCAAAGCACTTCTTATCAAAGACAAAGTTGTTACGTAACAAACTTGAACACTGCCAACTAGTGGTCGTTATGAGGAATAGCATATGTAAACACAACAGTGAAATAACAAAACTATTATATATATATATATATATATATATATATATATATATATATATATATATATATATATATATATATATATATATGTATATATATATATATATATATATATATATATATATATATATATATAATAGTTTTGTTATTTCACTGTTGTATATATATATATATATATATATACATATATATATACATATATATATATACATATATATATATATATATATATATATATATATACATATATATATATATATATATATATATATATATATATATATATATATATATATATATATATATATATATATATATATATATATATATATATATATACTCCAAATACATGCACCTGGGGATAGGTTGATTGGCGACACTAAATTGGCGCTAGTGTGTGAATGTGAGTGTGAATGTTATCTGTCTATCTGTGTTGGCCCTGCGATGAGGTGGCGACTTGTCCAGGGTGTACCCCGCCTTCCGCCCGATTGTAGCTGAGATAGGCTCCAGCGCCCCCCGCGACCCCGAAGGGAATAAGCGGTAGAAAATGGATGGATGGATATATATATATATATATATATATATATATATATATATATATAAAAATATATATAAATACATATATACACACATATATATATATATATACATACTGTATATATATATATACATACTGTATATATATATATATATATATATATATATATATATATATATATATATATATATATATATATATATATATATATATATATATATATATATATATATATATATATATATATATATATATATATATATATATGTGTATATAAGCACCTTGTATTATTTTCATTGTCTTCATTTCTAATTTGTAGGACATATTTTGTTCTATATATTGTGGCCCCACCTTATGGAATATTTGCAATGTACACACAAGTCAAATTAAATGTAAATTTATATTTTCAAACAAGTCCCACCAATAAAATGCATAATGGCGTTTGACTACTACCGGTGACTTTTTTGTTTTGTTTTAAGTTAAATAATTGTTACTTCTAAAAAAACAAAAACAATTAAGAAACATAACCACAAGTCAGTCTTTTGGAAGCCATTTTGACTCTCCTCTCGCTTGATGACGTCAAGCAGGACGTCCCAGGCCCCTCCTTTTAAAGGCACATACTCACCGTAACAGATGTTTACAATGGAAATGTGTTTGTTTTGGCAAGTTTCCATCTCACTGTATGAAAACTGGACAGAACCAAAGTTTGTCTAATTCCATTTTAATCCTGTGTATATATTTTTGCAATTAATTGTAATACATTATTCTAATCCAATACATGTTTATATTGATAGTTAGTCTATCAGTTTTTTGTAAGCATCAACTTATGTTGCCTAATATTGCACTTATTGTTTACGTTGTTGCACACGTTCTTTGCGAAGGAGATGTTGCAGCTTTAAAGAGATATTCTTTTAAAATCATTCCTGGTTATTACCCTGTAAAGACTGTGATGGTTAGATACAAGAAGGACATTGATGTTGCCTGCACCTTATGGAACATGCATGTTGCACCTTATGGAACATGCATGTTGCACCTTATGTAACATGCATGTTGCACCTTATGTAACATGCATGTTGCACCTTATGTAATATGCATGTTGCACCTTATGTAACATGCATGTTGCACCTTATGTAACATGCATGTTGCACTTTATGTAACATGCATGTTTGTAAATGTTGACATCTATAAATAAATGTTTATTTAAAAAAAAGAAAATAAAAAAAGAAGATGTTGCAGCTTTTCAATTTGAGCATAATTTCCCATATCGCCGCAAGATGGCAGTAATGTAACATTATGGAATCTTTGGCTACTGAAAAATCTTAATCGAAGAAGAAAAGGGCGTATTTTATAGAATATACAAAGTACATGGGATGATGTGAGAAGAAATAGTTTTATTTTTATGTACACATATGTTTTTATAAAATAACGTATTAAATGATATTTAGATTTTGACCAATGTAAAGAAGGTACAGCGGTAAAGCCCACGTTGCATACTCCGGTGCAGCAGGTGGCGCTGTGCAAGTCATGGCGCCAACACGCCATTGAGCCCATAGACATATATGATTGAGCCAAAAGAAAGAGAAAAGGAGGAAGAAGAAGAAGAAACGACAGAAAGCGACACATTCCAGACGAAGCACAACATTGGAGTTGTTGTCACTAAAACATCCAAAATGTTGAAGGAGTTGGTGAAGGAGCGACTCATGGCGGCGGCCGATGAAATATTCGCGCTGTTTGAAAGAACCATAGCGTCGTACGAGGAGGAACTTTCTAGAACCATACAGGAAAAGGAGCGGCATCGACAACTGGAAGCTTCTAGCAACACTCCGATTGTTTGGCACGGAGGAGGTAAGTTTATACATCTTAACTCACATTATAGTAGGTTTATACATCTTAACTAGCATTATAGTAGGTTTATACATCTTAACTCAAATTATAGTAGGTTTATACATCTTAACTCAAATTATAGTAGGTTTATACATCTTAACTCACATTATAGTAGGTTTATACATCTTAACTCAAATTATAGTAGGTTTATACATCTTAACTAACATTATAGTAGGTTTATACATCTGAACTAACATCATGGTAGGTTTATACATCTTAACTCACATTATAGTAGGTTTATACATCTGAACTAACATCATGGTAGGTTTATACATCTTAACTACAATTATGGTAGGTTTATACATGTTAACTAACATTATAGTAGGTTTATACATCTTAACTACAATTATGGTAGGTTTATACATGTTAACTAACATTATAGTAGGTTTATACATCTTAACTAACATGGTAGGTTTATACATCTTAACTAACATTAAGGTAGGTTTATACATCTTAACTCAAATTATGGTAGGTTTATACATGTTCACTAACATTATAGTAGGTTCATACATGTTCACTAACATTATGGTAGGTTTATACATGTTAACTAACATTATAGTAGGTTCATACATGTTCACTAGCATTATAGTAGGTTTATACATCTTAACTAACATTATAGTAAGTTCATACATGTTCACTAACATTATAGTAGGTTTATACATGTTCACTAACATTATAGTAGGTTTATACATGTTAACTAACATTATAGTAGGTTCATTCATGTTCACTAACATTATAGTAGGTTTATACATCTTAACTAACATTATAGTAGGTTTATACATCTTAACTAACATTATGGTAGGTTCATACATGTTAACTAACATTATAGTAGGTTTATACATGTTCACTAACATTATAGTAGGTTTATACATCTTAACTAACATTATAGTAGGTTTATACATCTTAACTAACATTATAGTAGGTTTATACATCTTAACTAACATTATAGTAGGTTTATACATCTTAACTCAAATTATAGTAGGTTTATACATCTTAACTAACATTATAGTAGGTTTATACATCTTAACTCAAATTATAGTAGGTTTATACATCTTAACTAACATTATAGTAGGTTTATACATCTTAACTAAAATTATAGTAGGTTTATACATCTTAACTAACATTATAGTAGGTTTATACATCTTAACTTAAATTATAGTAGGTTTATACATCTTAACTAACGTTATAGTAGGTTTATACATCTTAACTAACATTATAGTAGGTTTATACATCTTAACTCACATTATAGTAGGTTCATACATCTTAACTAACATTATAGTAGGTTTATACATGTTCACTAACATTATAGTAGGTTTATACATCTTAACTCAAATTATAGTAGGTTTATACATCTTAACTAACATTATAGTAGGTTTATACATCTTAACTAAAATTATAGTAGGTTTATACATCTTAACTAACATTATGGTAGGTTCATACATGTTAACTAACATTATAGTAGGTTTATACATGTTCACTAACATTATAGTAGGTTTATACATCTTAACTCAAATTATAGTAGGTTTATACATCTTAACTAACATTATAGTAGGTTTATACATCTTGACTAAAATTATAGTAGGTTTATACATCTTAACTAACATTATGGTAGGTTCATACATGTTAACTAACATTATAGTAGGTTTATACATGTTCACTAACATTATAGTAGGTTCATACCTCTTAACTAACATTATGGTAGGTTTATACATGTTAACTAACATTATAGTAGGTTTATACATGTTCACTAACATTATGGTAGGTTTATACATGTTAACTTACATTATGGTAGGGCCATACATGTTAACTAACATTATGGTAGGTTTATACATGTTCACTAACATTATTGTAAGTTTATACATGTTCACTAACATTATGGTAGGTTTATACATGTTAACTAATACTATGGTAGGTTTATACTTGTTAACTAACATCATGGTAGGGTTATATGTTCATTAACATTATGGTAGGTTTATACATGTTAACTAACATCATGGTAGGTTTACATGTTCACTAACATTATGGTAGGTTTATACATGTTAACTAACATCATGGCAGGTTTATACATGTTAACTAACATGGTAGGTTTATACACGTTAACTAACATCATGGTAGGTTTATACATGTTAACTAACATTATGGTAGGTTTATTCATGTTAACTAACATCATGGTAGGTTTACTTGTTCACTAACATTATGGTAGGTTTATACATGCTAACTAACATTATGGTAGGTTTATACATGTTAACTAACATTATGGTAGGGATATACATGTTAACTAACATCATGGTAGGTTTATACATGTTAACTAACATCATGGTAGGTTTACTTGTTCACTAACATTATTGTAGGTTTATACATGTTAACTAACATGGTAGGGATATACATGTTAACTAACATCATGGTAGGTTTACTTGTTCACTAACATTATGGTAGGTTTATACATGTTAACTAACATTATGGTAGGTTTATACATGTTAACTAACATCATAGTAGGTTTACATGTTCACTAACATTATGGTAGGTTTATACATGTTAACTAATACTATGGTAGGTTTATACATGTTAACTAACATCATGGTACGGTTATATGTTCACTAACATTATGGTAGGTTTATACATGTTAACTAACATCATGGTAGGTTTACATGTTCACTAACATTATGGTAGGTTTATACATGTTAACTAACATCATGGTAGGTTTATACATGTTAACTAACATGGTAGGTTTATACATGTTAACTAACATCATGGTAGGTTTATACATGTTAACTAACATTATGGTAGGTTTATACATGTTAACTAACATCATGGTAGGTTTACATGTTTACTAACATTATGGTAGGTTTATACATGTTCATTAACATCATGGTAGGTTTATACATGTTAACTAACATCATGGTAGGTTTACTTGTTCACTAACATGGTAGGTTTATACATCTTAACTAACATTATGGTAGGTTTATACATGTTAACTAACATTATGGTAGGTTTACATGTTCACTAACATCATCGTTTTCATTTTTTATTAATTAATTGTTTGTTAGAGTGGCTGTGCCAGCAACTTGAGGGTTCCAGGTTCGATCCCCGCTTCCGCCATCCTAGTCACTGCCGTTGTGTCCTTGGGCAAGACACTTTGCCCACCTGCTCCCAGTGCCACCCACACTGCTTTAAATGTAACTTAGATATTGGGTTTCACTATGTAAAAGCGCTTTGAGTCACTAGAGAAAAAGCGCTATATAAACATAATTCACTTCACAAACTGAGACTCACTGACTTTGGCTCATTTTCTGTGAAGAACATATATCACAATACATATTTAATGACCACACACCCCCCCTACACATTAATAGAAGTGTGGAAATTGAGGAGGAGGAGGACAGAGTGTAGGTACACAGAACATCAGAGGGTGAAATGTGCGAGAAAATGAGAGCAGACAGTGTTGACAAACAATGTTGTGTGGGAAGCGCAGGTGCAGAAACACAACAGAAGAATCCCTGTGGGATACACAAACTGCCAGAGAAATGTTCATATTGTTGTTACTCAGCCAGCGTTTGTGGGTCTGATGGACCCCTTGTGGCTTTTAATGCCTCACAATCTAACACTTTTATGTTGAAATACTGAACAGATGTTTATTGGGAGAAGGTCAACATCTGTTCAGGCTGAGTAACAACAATATGGACATTACACAAGGGTTAAAGCAGTGTGGGTGGCACTGGGAGCAGGTGGGCAAAGTGTCTTGCCCAAGGACACAACGGCAGTGACCAGGATCGAACCTGGAACCCTCAAGTTGCTGGCACGTCCACTCTACCAACCGAGCTATGCCGCCCAACACCGTTACACAGTTCTGTATTCTCAAGCCATCACCAAATCACTGTGACAGGACACCTCTGCCTCTGTTTCACTTTATGTTGCTGGTAAATAATATGGTTGTAGTAGTATGCACTAATTAAAGGGGCAGAGTTTAAGAGACATTTCAGCTTTTATATTTTATTAGATATATTTTTTGTAAGAACCACAATTAATAAATATATTTCAGTGAATAACTTATTGTTCAAATCTGTATATAAATATGTACATAAAGTGTTGTAATTATATTGTAAAATGGATAGATGGATGGACGTTTAAAACAAAACTGTTATTATTAATGAGTAAGTATACATTTTTTGAGCCTTTTTAGAGAAAATCATATCATTGTAGTAAATTATGCAAATTACTCGATGATGTCATGGTGACCACGCCCATAGCCACGCCCCCACCGCCACAGGTATCTTGGCAGTTTATGGGAAACACTGATCTTTTTTTAATACAGAAATTGCCTATTTTAGGATAGGCACTACTTGCTTAGCATCCACCTATCTTCTTCCGCTTATCCGAGGTCGGGTCGCGGGGGCAGCAGCCTAAGCAGGGAAGCCCAGACTTCCCTCTCCCCGGCCACTTGGTCCGGCTCCTCCCTGGGGGATCCCGAGGCGTTCCCAGGCCAGCCGGGAGACATAGTCTTCCCAACGTGTCCTAGGTCTTCCCCGTGGCCTCTTACCGGTCGGACGTGCCCTGAACACCTGCCTAGGGAGGCGTTGGGGTGGCATCCTGACCAGATGCCCGAACCACCTCATCTGGCTTAAATAGTATTTATTTTCTTGGTCCTTATTATTGATTTTATTGTAACCTAAATGTCATTGTATATAATTTACTATGACGATACAGAAATCGATCCATCCATCTATCTTACAAATGATAATACAATCAAAATATGGCCTACTGGAATTAAAATGCCAAATTATCACCCCGATCGCACCCCTAGAGACAGTTTTTTTGTGCTGTTAACATAGACATGTGTGCTATGGTGCTTTTTGTGCTGTTAACATAGACATGTGTGCTATGGTGCTTTTTGTGCTGTTAACATAGACATGTGTGCTATGGTGCTTTTTGTGCTGTTAACATAGACATGTGTGCTATGGTGCTTTTTGTGCTGTTAACATAGACATGTGTGCTATGGTGCTTTTTGAGTTCATGAAAAGGTTATTTTTTAGGTCAATCTAAGCCAGTGCTTTTCAATCATTTTCTGTTACGCTTAGGACAAGAACCTGGACTATAACCATATCAATTGCAAAAAGACTGGAATCATTTGAGATGTGGTGTGTGCGTAGAATATTAAAAGTGTCCTGGAAAGGAAGGAAACCCAATGAAGTAGTACAAGCCAACATAGAACGCTATTAATCAACATTGTGGGGAGGAAAAATATCTTATTTGGGCACACAATCTGTTTCAAACTCAACTCCTAAACATGATTATAGGACATACACACAATAAATAATATTATAGGACATACACACAATAAATAATATTATAGGACATACACACAATAAATAATATTTTAGGATGTACACACAATAAACATTATTATAGGACATACACACAATAAATAATATTATAGGACATACACACAATAAATAATATTATAGGACATACACACAATAAATAATATTTTAGGATGTACACACAATAAACATTATTATAGGACATACACACAATAAATAATATTATAGGACATACACACAATAAATATTATTATAGGACATACACACGATAAACATTATAGGACATACACACGATAAACATTATTATAGGACATACACACAATAAATATTATTATAGGACATACACATGATAAACATTATAGGACATACACACGATAAACATGATTATAAGACATACACACGATGAACATTATTATTGGGCATACACACAATAAACATGATTATAGGACATACACACAATAAACATGATTATAGGACATACACACAATAAACATGATTATAGGGCATACACACGATAAACATGATTATAGGACATACACACGATGAACATTATTATTGGGCATACACACGATAAACATTATTATTGGGCATACACACAATAAACATGATTATAGGACATACACACAATAAACATGATTATAGGACATACACACAATAAACATGATTATAGGGCATACACACGATAAACATGATTATAGGACATACACACGATAAACATTATTATAGGACATACACACGATGAACATTATTATAGGACATACACACAATAAACATTATTATAGGACATACACACAATAAATAATATTATAGGACATACACACAATAAATAATATTTTAGGATGTACACACAATAAACATTATTATGGGACATACACACAATAAACATTATTATAGGACATACACACAATAAATAATATGTTAGGATGTACACACAATAAACATTATTATAGGACATACACACAATAAATAATATTTTAGGATGTACACACAATAAACATTATTATAGGACATACACACAATAAATAATATTATAGGACATACACACAATAAATAATATTATAGGACATACACACAATAAATAATATTTTAGGATGTACACACAATAAACATTATTATAGGACGTACACACAATAAATAATATTATAGGACATACACACAATAAATAATATTATAGGACATACACACAATAAATAATATTTTAGGATGTACACACAATAAACATTATTATAGGACATACACACAATAAATAATATTATAGGACATACACACAATAAATAATATTGTAGGACATACACACAATAAACATTATTATAGTACATACACACAATAAACAGTATTATAGTACATACACACAATAAATAATATTATAGGACATACACACAATAAATAATATTATAGGACATACACACAATAAACATTATTATAGGACATACACACAATAAACATTATTATAGGACATACACACAATAAATAATATTATAGGACATACACACAACAAATAATATTATAGGACATACACACAATAAATAATATTATAGGACATACACACAATAAACATTATTATAGGACATACACACAATGAACATTATTATTGGGCATACACACAATAAACATGATTATAGGGCATACACACAATAAACAAGATTATAGTACATACACACAATAAAGAAGATTATAGGACATACACACAATAAACATGATTATAGGACATACACACGATGAACATTATAATAGGACATACACACGATGAACATTATTATAGGACATACACACAATAAACATTATTATAGGACATACACACAATAAAAATTATTATAGGACATACACACAATAAATAATATTATAGGGCGTACACACAATAAATAATATTATAGGACGTACACACAATAAATAATATTATAGGACGTACACACAATGAACATTATTATAGGACATACACACAATAAATAATATTATAGGACATACACACAATAAACATGATTATAGGACATACACACAATAAATAATATTATAGGACATACACACAATAAATAATATTATAGGACATACACACAATAAATAATATTATAGGACATACACACAATAAACATGATTATAGGACATACACACAATGAACATTATTATAGGACATACACACCAACCTGCCAACTGCTTCATGATGCTGTGTGACAGACAGGCTGTATTCTGAAAATTACTTTTAAAAAGTCATTAATTATAGTTACTCGTTACTTTACCAAAAAAGTAACTGAACTACTAACATAATTACTCTGTAATAAATGTAATTAATTACTAGGGAAAGTAATTATTGCGCTACTTAAAAAAAACCATCTAATATCTGGCGTAATGCAGTTAAGCTAAGTTTGCGTATGCGTCTGTGTGTGCCTTCTGAAAGGCGGTGCCTGTTGCCTAGCGACGTGTCACATACGTCAGCGAGTCCATGGTCAGTAGTTTGAGCTGTTCTTGTTAGCTCAGCTCGCAGCAGCACACACGGAGTGACGCTTCCGTGTGAATCACTTTTCCATTTGGTTATGGTTTTAAGTTGATTTCAAACATGTTATACAGATAGGCGATGAAAGGGTTAAAATCTGTATTTGAACGTGTGCTACTTCCCCCCCAAACAACTCGCATTACCTATCATCCATACCTAGAACTTACGAGAGGACATAATTTACCCTGTCCTTACTCTAGATCGAGGGTCGGCAACTAGCAGCACAAACCTTCCTAACTGTTAGAAATCCCACTGTTTATATCAAACATGCCTTACTGGTGAGAGTATTTGGCGAGCGCCGTTTTGTCCTACTAATTTCAGCGGTCTTTGAACTCTCCGTAGTTTGGTTACATGTACAACTTTCTGCGACGCTGCTACAGAAAGACGTGTTTTATGCCACTTCTTGCTTCTTCTCATTTTGTCCACCAAACGTTTTATGCGGTGCGTGAATGCACAATGCTATCTGGACTAGCTGCATGTACATATTGCATCATTATGCCACGTTTGTAGCTATATTTGAGCTCATTTAATTTCCTTTGCTTATGTCCTCTGTGTATTTAATTTTGTATTTGTATGTCTCATGACACTTTATCTGTATGTAATATAGGCTGCATTTATCATAGTTGTTTGTGTAATTTGTAATATAGACACTTACATCATGTGTTGTCTTCACTATAACACTTATATAAGACTTTTAAAGTCATTTTGAAAGTAGGCTAATATAACTAATATAGACACTTACGTCATGTGTTGTCTTCATTATAACACTTATATAACACTTTTAAAGTCATTTTGATAGTAGGCTAATATAACTAATATAGACACTTACACCATGTGTTGTCTTCATTGTAACACTTATTTAAGACTTTTAAAGTCATTTTGATAGTAGGCTAATATAACTAATATAGACACTTACACCATGTGTTGTCTTCATTGTAACACTTATTTAAGACTTTTAAAGTCATTTTGATAGTAGGCTAATATAACTAAAATAGACACTTACGTCATGTGTTGCCTTCATTATAACACTTATATAAGACTTTTAAAGTCATTTTGATAGTAGGCTAATATAGACACTTACATCATGTGTTGCCTTCATTATAACACTTATATAAGACTTTTAAAGTAATTTTGATAGTAGGCTAATATAGCTAATATAGACACTTGCATCATGTGTTGTCTTCATTATAACACTTATATAAGAATTTTAAAGTCATTTTGATAGTAGGCTAATATAGACACTTACATCATGTGTTGTCTTCATTATAACACTTATATAACACTTTTAAAGTCATTTTGATAGTAGGCTAATATAACTAATATAGACACTTACATCATGTGTTGCCTTCATTATAACACTTATATAAGACTTTTGAAGTCATTTTGATAGTAGGCTAATATAACTAATATAGACACTTACGTCATGTGTTGTCTTCATTATAACACTTATATAAGACTTTTAAAGTCATTTTGATAGTAGGCTAATATAGCTAATATAGACACTTACATCATGTGTTGCCTTCATTATAACACATATAAGACTTTTAAAGTCATTTTGATAGTAGGCTAATATAGACACTTACATCATGTGTTGTCTTCATTATAACACTTATATAAGACTTTTAAAGTCATTTTGATAGTAGGCTAATATAGACACTTACATCATGTGTTGTCTTCACTATAACACTTATATAAGACTTTTAAAGTCATTTTGATAGTAGGCTAATATAGACACTTACATCATGTGTTGTCTTCATTATAACACTTATATAAGACTTTTAAAGTCATTTTGATAGTAGGCTAATATAACTAATATAGACACTTACATCATGTGTTGTCTTCATTATAACACTTACCGTATTTCCTTGAATAGCCGCAGGGGCGCTAATTAATTTAAAACCTCTTCTCACTCCTGCGGTTACCAAAACCATGCGGAATGAGCAAGCATGCTCTAATTATTTTAAAACCTCTTCTCACTCCGGCGCATACCTTATCATGAAAAGCACATTTAATAAAAAAAAACGTTATTATGATCTTACCTTATACTTGTAAATGGGTCCATGTGCAGCTGCTTCTGATCAAAGGCAGTCTTTCTCATCTTTCTTCAATTTTAAAAGTCTCTGGAGATATTCCTTTAATTATTACCTCCTGCTTCGATTGAAAGTCCAGTTTAGAAAACGGTTTTATTTTAGATATGTAATCCTCCATGGTAAAAGTGCAAGCAAACAATTGCTGCATGCTTGCTGCTTGTTGTCTTCTTCTGCAGTACCTGTCTCCTGCAGTACTGGTAGTCGCAAGAAGGATCACTAGCGCCCTCTACCACCAGGAGGCGGGAGTCATTTAATGACTCATATTTGACCCGGCGGAAGTGCCAAGCATGCGCTAATTATTTTGCGAAACGAATTTGACCCGGCTGTAATTCTAGGCAGGCGAATACTATATTCCCGGCGCCAATTCAAGGAAATACGGTATATAAGACTTTTAAAGTCATTTTGATAGTAGGCTAATATAACTAATATAGACACTTACATCATGTGTTGTCTTCATTATAACACGTATATAAGACTTTTAAAGTCATTTTGATAGTAGGCTAATATAACTAATATAGACACTTACATCATGTGTTGTCTTCACTATAACACATATAAGACTTTTAAAGTCATTTTGATAGTAGGCTAATATAGACACTTACATCATGTGTTGTCTTCACTATAACACTTATATAAGACTTTTAAAGTCATTTTGATAGTAGGCTAATATAACTAATATAGACACTTACATCATGTGTTGTCTTCATTATAACACTTATATAAGACTTTTAAAGTCATTTTGATAGTAGGCTAATATAACTAATATAGACACTTACATCATGTGTTGTCTTCATTATAACACTTATATAAGACTTTTAAAGTCATTTTGATAGTAGGCTAATACAACTAATATAGACACTTACATCATGTGTTGTCTTCATTATAACACTTATATAAGACTTTTAAAGTCATTTTGATAGTAGGCTAATATAACTAATATAGACACTTACATCATGTGTTGTCTTCATTATAACACGTATATAAGACTTTTAAAGTCATTTTGATAGTAGGCTAATATAACTAATATAGACACTTACATCATGTGTTGTCTTCACTATAACACTTATATAAGACTTTTAAAGTCATTTTGATAGTAGGCTAATATAGACACTTACATCATGTGTTGTCTTCACTATAACACTTATATAAGACTTTTAAAGTCATTTTGATAGTAGGCTAATGTAGACACTTACATCATGTGTTGTCTTCATTATAACACTTGTATAAGACTTGTATTTATTGGAGGCTCCAGACAGATATTAATTTATAAATGTTTTTGGTTCGATATGGCTCTTTTAACATTTTGGGTTGGCGACCCCTGCTTTAGATGGATTAAATCATGTCGGACGTGTCTGGTCTAAAGTGTGTTTGTGTCCTGCAGAAGTCCGCAAGCGGCTTGGTTGTCAAGAAGAACGTCGCCCTCGGCCGCAGGCGGGGAGCTCCACTTTGAAGCCGGAGTATTCACAGCCCCCCCGCGTCAAAGAGGAAGAGGAGGAACTTTGGGTCACTGAGGAGCCCCCCCGCATTAAAGAGGAAGAGGAGGATCTTTGGGTCACCAAGGAGAGAGAGCGTCTTCTCGGGTCGGAGAAGGCCGATTTCAGCAAGTTGCCACTGACTGTAGTCTGTGTGAAGACTGAAGAGAAACCACCCGAGTCCTCGCTGCTTCATCGCAGATGGGCGGAGCCTCCCAGCAGCAGCTCACATCAACACTGGACAACAGAAGCAGATGGAGGCCACTGTGGAAGAGCACAGGCAGACAACCTCTTCGCCCCGCTGTCCGATAGTGACGACACTTCACTCTCTCCTGAGGACGAAAACCGGAACAATGCCCAGGAACCTTTGAGCAGCGGTACGGACTGCGAAGCTGGCAACAAACACGACGAATGCTCAAAAAAGAAGCCAGGGACTTACGTGACCTGCTTAGTTTGCGCTAAGAAATTTGCTAAATCGGGCGGCTTGACTCGGCACATGCTGACGCACACGGGAGAGAAACCTTTCATTTGCTCGGTTTGCGGACAAAAATTCGCCCACAGGTTTACCTTGGCCCGACACATGAGGACGCACACGGGGGAAAAACCCTTTAGTTGTTCGGTATGCGACAAACGATTCTCCGAGAAGTCGAACATGGTCGCGCACATGAGAACGCACACGCACGAGAAACCGTTTGCATGCTCCGCTTGCGGCAAGAGCTTCTCCCACAAGCGGGACTACTCCCGACACCTGCGGACGCACTCGGGGGAAAAACTCTACAGCTGTCCCACCTGCGGCGAGCGCTTCTCCCGGAAGTCGTACATGTTGTCGCACACCAGGACGCACACGGGAGAAAAGCCATGCGTTTGTTCGGTTTGCGGGAAAAGCTTCTCCCAGACGGGAACCATGGTGAGACACATGAGGACGCACACGGGAGAACAGCCTTTCAGTTGCTTAATTTGCGGTAAAAGATTCTCTGCCAAGGCAAACATGGTGACACACATGAAAACACACATGGAATGACTCCCTCACCGCCAACATGAACATGTAGGAAAGAAACATACAGGCCACCTTCACACTGCAGGGTAAGCTGTCCAATTTTTTTTTTTTTTGTCAGATTCGATCTTTTTGGGGCGGTATAGCTCGGTTGGTAGAGCACCCGTGCCAGCAACTTGAGGGTTGCAGGTTCGATCCCCGCTTCCGCCACCCTAGTCACTGCCGTTGTGTCCTTGGGCAAGACACTTTACCCACCTGCTCCCAGTGCCACCCACACTGCTTTAAATGTAACTTAGATATTGGCTTTCACAATGTAAAGCGCTTTGAGTCACTTGAGAAAAAGCGCTATATAAATGTAATTCACTTCACACTTCACTTTTTCTATTTGTCGGTCACATTACAAAAAACAACATCGTCTAATGCAGTGGTCCCCAACCACCGGGCCGCGGCCCGGTACCGGTCCGCGGACCGATTGGTACCGGGCCGCACAAGAAATAAAAAAAAAAAATATATATATATATATATATATATATATATATATATATATATATATATATATATATATATATATATATTTTTTTATGAAATCAACATAAAAAACACAATATATACATTATATATCAATATAGATCAATACCGTCTGCAGGGATACAGTCCGTAAGCACACATGATTGTATTTATTTATGTAAAAAATAAAAAATATATATATATTTTTTTTAAATACCCCCCCCCCCCCCCCCCCAACCCCCCCTCCCCACCGGTCCGTGGGACAAAAAGGTTGGGGACCATTGGCCTAATACAGTGTTTCCCATAAACTGCCAAGATACCTGTGGCGGTGGGGGCGTGGCTATGGGCGTGGTCACCATGACATCATCGCGTCATTTGCACAATGTACTACAATGATATGATTTACTCTAAAAAGGCTCAAAAAATGTATACTTACTAATTAATAATAACAGTTTTGTTTTAAACGTCCATCCATCCATCCATTTTACAATATAATTACAACACTTTATTTATATACAGATTTGAACAATAAGTTATTCACTGAAATATATTTATTAATTGTGGTTCTTACAAAAAATATATCTTATAAAATATAAAAGCTGAATTATCTCTTAAAGCTCTGCCCCTTTAATTAGTGCATACTAAATAATTTAACTTTAGCCTACTACTACAACCATATTATTTACCAGCAACATAAAGTGAAACAGAGGCACAGTCAGTAACAAATAAACAGAAAACAGTAGTGGTCAAATACAAATAAGGCAACAAGAGAAGTATCCTACACTTCTCTTTTGTAAAGTAAATGTGAACAGCCTATATGGGCATCTACATCAACTATATGATTTGCCTGAGAAGCTGGACAGGACAACATTTTATTTTATTTTATTTATTTATTTTTTTAAATTTGTGGTGGACGTAATTATTTCGTGGCGGGCCGCCACAAATAAATGAATGTGTGGGAAGCACTGTAATGCGACGCAATCTGTCACACAGGCTTCAACTCTAGTAGGTGTCGGTCGTGGGGCATTTGTGGTCATTTCAAATCAACATTTTTTTTAAACTATATTATTGCGCTTAGACCAGGGGTGTCAAACGTATGAACAGGTTTTATCCGGCCTGCGGAAAGAGTTGGCTAAGTATAAAATGAGCCAAAATGTTTGAATGAAAGAAACTGCTGTTCTAAATGTGCCCACTACTTGTCGCAATTATTTTTAATCTTTGTACATGATGCTACGATTCTTCTCAACAAAAGAAGACTAATATAACCTTAGAGGAAAAATATCACTTAAAACATTTGTACGCATGTGCAACACTTAAAACCTTTAGCACAGGGGTGTCAAACGTACGGCCCACGGGCCTGAACAGGTTTCATCCGGCCCGCGGGATGAGTTTTCTAAGTATAAGAATGAGCCGAAATTTTTTGAATGAAAGAAACTGCTGTTCTAAATGTGTCCACCAGATGTCGCAATAGCAATTCGTTGTATCTTTGTAGATGATGTTACATATGTAAAAAATTCAACCACATGTTGTTAGTACACCAGTCCAGGAAAATGAGCAAACTACATCAATAACATCCTGTAATTTGATTTTTATATTATTTTTTTTATCTTGATAGATTGAAAATGAACACCAATGAGTTGACTGATGAGCATTATAACATAATTTATTCAGAAAATGACAAAAATACAATACTATTAACCGCAACATGTAAGTGGGGGGAAAAAATTATGATTTGTACAATTTCAGAATGTGCTTGTTCCATTTTTAAAAACAAAGAAAACAATCTCAAGTTGTCTTTATTTTCAAGTTATCGTGCCGTGATTTTACCAGTCCGGCCCACTTGGAGTGGATTTTTCTCCCATCTAAAATGAGTTTGACACCCCTGGCTGAGACAATGAAAGAGGAAGAGTGCAAGTATTTTGTTTGCTTTGATGTCGGCTCCGAAGAACACGTGGGCGAGCGCTCTGAGAGGTGGAACTTTGCCGCGAGTTCCTAAAACATAATATTTTTGTGCCCGTTTTCTGCTCATTTGTCAACTCTTTACTTTTGCAAACGTATATATATATTGGCGAAGAATTGTGACGCCTATCAACTTTCGATGATCGGATAAACGTGACCCGGGCGTTCAGACTGCGGTCACCTCAGATACACACCAGGGGCCGTACTTATCAAGCTTCTCAGAATGACTCCTAAGAAGTCTGCTAAGAGTTGACTTAAGAGTAAATAAATTCTTCGCTGAAAGCTGCACTTAAAAGTTAGTTATCAAGCGTCTTACTCACACTTTCAGCGAAGTGTAGGACTGAATCTTAAGTGTCACACTCAGAGCTGAATTACGACATTACTATGTGCCGTAAACGCAATTTTAGGTGACGTCATTTCTGTGTCCATAGAAATGACCAATCACGGAAGGGAATCCGTTGTCTAAGAATAAAGAAATATCTTGGAAATATTTAAGTGGACAATGGGAGTGTATATTTTGACAATAAACTACAAAATAATACAAAACAAACTAGTCCCCGCCGGCACTCACGCTACCGCTCCCTCTCTTCTCTCGCCCACACACTCACTGACGTCACTCACCTCACGGCCACACACGTACGCTACTGCCATAACATTTTCTTTCCAATTCATTAATTAGGCAACTAATTTGAAACTGGTGTGGGTGGCTCTAAATATACTAGCCCACTGCAGCCACATGCAGAAATCAACATGGAATCGAAAAGTATTAAATCTGTGACAAAAATAATACCCGCTCTGTCTAAACGATACCGTTTGATCTGCTCGTCATCAAACAAATCCAGAACATTGTTCCGCTCCCTGAACGTTCGCGCACGTCTCTCTCGCCTCAGTGCCACCCCCTGCTGGCAACTCCTAACCACTTAAGACACCTCTGAAGGTCTCTTAAATATCGTGGAGAGTAGGAGTGATTCTTAGACTTAAGAACGTTGATAAAAAGCTTTTATTCTTAAGTTTGAGAGTAGGACTAAATTTCGCAAATTCTCAGGACTTAAGTGTAAAATGGCCCTCTAAGAAGCTTGATAAGTACGGCCCCAGATTTACTTCCACATACGGAAAAAAAAAGAGGCCTGGGTCGGGTTCGAAGGATCCAGAATTGCACGTTGGCATGAAAAGATCCGACAGAGGTCACATATTGGCAAAAAATATATAAAAATTGGAATTGACATTCAGTGTAAACCAGGCCGTAGAACGATTGACTATTAGTTTGTTTGGCATGTTTGCAAAGGACAATAATAATAATAATAATAAATAAATAATGATAAATGGGTTATACTTGTATAGCGCTTTTCTACCTTTAAGGTACTCAAAGCGCTTTGACACTATTTCCACATTCACCCATTCACACACACGTTCACACACTGATGGAGGGAGCTGCCATGCAAGGCGCTAACCAGCAGCCATCAGGAGCAAGGGTGAAGTGTCTTGCCCAAGGACACAACGGAACAATGATTATTAATGGTTCTCCTTCTAAATTAAACTTTACTTTCTCTCACTGGAGAAAAACGAACATTTCAAAAGATAAGTGCTCACCTTACGGTCTTTATTAAATGGATTGGATTTAGATAGGTCCTGTTTTATGTAATGTTCATTTTAATGATTTTTTTGCTGTAATCATTTTATAACCGTCTCTATTTACTTTTATTCTTTCCTGGGTGCAGCTCTTCAGACCTGATTTTCACTGTTTTTATTTTTGGGATACATACATGTTTCTATTATTTTTTTATTTTTTTTTGTTAGTTTTATTTTATATATATTTTTAGTTCATGTAAAGCGTCTTTAAAAACTTAGAAAAGTGCTATATAAGTATTATTATTAGTATGTTGGTTGTTGTGATGTAAAAATACTGGAATATATTGGTTGGAAACTGCCGCGTTTCGTATATTTAATTGTTCAATTAAAAAAAAACAAAAAAACGTTCAGTCTCGGCTTGAGTCGTCTTGAATGTCGCCGCACGGTGGCAGCAGTGTGACGTCATCAGTGCATTCCAATCGAAGAAGAAAAAAGGCGGAAGTTAGCAACATCTCCAAAACAGACGCCAGACAAAAGGCGAGCATAATAAAGAGTTTAAAAAAAAAAAACGTTCAAAAATGTTAAAAACGATGATAAAGGAGCGACTCATGGCGGCGGCTGATGAAATATTCGCGCTGTTTGAAAGAACGATAGCGTCGTACGAGGAGGAACTTTCTAGAACCAGCGAGAAGGAGCGACATGGACAACAACTTGAAGCTGCTGCGTTTGACGACAAAGGTACTTTTTAAATGTTCGCCGACCTTCCACTTCAATGTTTCACATATTCTCTGCCAGCCAAAAATCCAAATTAAGGCCCGGGGGCCATAAGTGGCCCGTTAAACTTTTCAATCTGGCCCGCAGGACATTCCACCCAATTTTTTTGTAGATGTTTAAGATGTAAAGTGTAGCTGCCATTGTGATGTGCACTCATGTTTTATATTTACCAGAAGTCTTCAACTATACGTAACATTCAAGGATTGGAATCTGCACTTTTGCATGAAGTACTAGTTACTATGGTCATCTAATTAGTTACTATGGTCATCTAATTAGTTACTATGGTCATCTAATTAGTTACTATGGTTTTGATTGATTGATTGATTGAGACTTTTATTAGTAGGTTGCACAGTGAAGTACATATTCCGTACAATTGACCACTAAATGGTAACACCCGAATACGTTTTTCAACTTGTTTAAGTCGGGGTCCACTTAAATTGATTCATGATACAGATATATACTATCATATATACTATCATCATAATACAGTCATCACACAAGATAATCACATTGAATTATTTACATTATTTACAATCAGGGGTGTGGAGGGGGGTGGGGGGGGATATGGACATCAAGTAGTGGACATAGAGAGAGAGAGAGAGAGAGATCAGAAGGCAAAAGAAAAAGTATCTGCATTTGATTGTTTACATTTGATTATTAGCAATCCGGGGAGGGTGTTAGTTTAGGGTTGTAGCTGCCTGGAGGTGAACTTTTATTGCGGTTTTGAAGGAGGATAGAGATGCCCTTTCTTTTATACCTGTTGGGAGCGCATTCCACATTGATGTGGCATAGAAAGAGAATGAGTTAAGACCTTTGTTAGTTCGGAATCTGGGTTTAACGTGGTTAGTGGAGCACCCCCTGGTGTTGTGGTTATGGCGGTCATTTACGTTAAGGAAGTAGTTTGACATGTACTTCGGTATCAGGGAGGTGTAGCGGATTTTATAGACTAGGCTCAGTGCAAGTTGTTTAACTCTGTCCTCCACCTTGGTGGTCATCTAATTAGTTACTATGGTCATCTAATTAAAAGTTAAGTTAAAGTACCAATGATAGTCACACACTCACTAGGTGTGGCAAAATTATTCTCTGCATTTGACCCATCCCCTTGATCACCCCCTGGAAGGTGATTATTTGATATTTGTTTATATTGACAAATGTGCGGTTTTACACGGCAATATTCTTCAAAGACTATCACGTATGTCTAGCTTGTGTGCTACTGTGTGCTTAGCTGTTGTGTAGCTGCTAGCTCCGAGTAACCCATAGCCTAGCACAGTGGTTCTCAAATGGGGGCACGCGTACCCCTGGGGGTACTTGAAGGGGTACGTGAGATTTTTTTCAAATGTCTGTCAAAAAGAAGTGTGAAAAGAAATGCAACAATGCAATATTCAGTGTTGACAGCTAGATTTTTTGTGGACATGTTCCATAAATATTGATGTTAAAGATGTCTTTTTTTGGGAAGAAATGTTTAGAATGAAGTTCATGAATCCAGATGGATCTCTATTACAATCCCCAAAGAGGGCACTTTAAGTCGATGATTACTTCTTTCATAGTTCTTTTTATTGATTTTCACATTCACATTAACAACAAATTCAAACCCTCTTCATCCCCTACCCCTGCTGTCACTCAAAACAAAAG
The DNA here is from genome assembly GCF_033978785.1 of Entelurus aequoreus. Taxonomy (NCBI): domain Eukaryota; kingdom Metazoa; phylum Chordata; class Actinopteri; order Syngnathiformes; family Syngnathidae; genus Entelurus; species Entelurus aequoreus. The sequence continues at coordinate 11,200,606 of NC_084747.1, read as the reverse complement.
TAAGAGTACAAAAGTACCCAGACTAAAAAAAAAAAAAAGTTAAATACAAGGCACTTGAGACAAAGTAATTGAAAAGTGAAACACACTGTAGAAGCAGCATGACAAGGCCTGAAACGTCGGCAGTCATATTAAAGTACATATCTAGGGCTCTTCCTGCACTCGTGTAGAGGATTGGTCAAAAAAAGACAAAAAAGGTCTCCACACTTTAAAGGCCTACTGAAATGATTTTTTTTTTGTTTAAACGGGAATAGCAGATCCATTCTATGTGTCATACTTGATCATTTCGCGATATTGCCATATTTTTGCTGAAAGGATTTAGTAGAGAAAATCGACGATAAAGTTCGCAACTTTTGCTCGCTGATAAAAAAAAGCCTTGCCTGTACCGGAAGTAGCGTGACGTCACAGGAGCTAGTATTCCTCACAATTCCCCGTTGTTTACAATGGAGCGAGAGAGATTCGGAGCGAGAAAGTGATGATTACCCCATTAATTTGAGCGAGGATGAAAGATTCGTAGATGAGGAACGTTACAGTGAAGGACTTGAGAGGCAGCGATGGACGTATCTTTTTTCGCTCTGACCGTAACTTAGGTACAAGCTGGCTCATTGGATTCCACACTCTCTCCTTTTTCTATTGTGTATCACGGATTTGTATTTTAAACCACCTGGGATACTATATCCTCTTGAAAATGAGAGTCCAGAACGCGAAATGGACATTCAGTGCCTTTTATCTCCACGACAATACATCGGCGAAATGCTTTAGCTACGAGCTAACGTGATAGCATCTTGCTTTAACTGCATATAGAAACAAAAGAAATAAACCCCTGACGGGAAGGATAGATAGAAAATCAACAATACTATTAAACCGTGGACATGTAAATACACGGTTAATGCTTTCCAGGCTGGCGAAGGTTAACAATGCTGTGCTAACGACGCCATTGAAGCTAACTTAGCAACCAGACTGCACAGAGCTATGCTAAAAACATTAGCTCTCCACCTACGCCAGCCAGCCCTCATTTGCTCATCAACACCCGTGCTCACCTGCGTTCCAGCGATCGGCAGAAGGACGAAGGACTTCACCCGATGCGTTTGGCGGCCCGGAGACGTAGGAAGTCAAGGTGAAGTCGGCGGCTAGCGCGGCTAGCGCGGCTAGCGCTCCAACAAAGTCCTCCTGGTTGTGTTGCTGTAGTCCGCTGCTAATACACTGATCCCACCTACAACTGTCTTCTTTGCAGCCTTCATTGTTCATTAAAAACATTGCAAAAGATGTCCAGAATACTGTGGAATTATGAAATGAAAACAGAGCTTTTTGTACAGGATTCTACGGGGTACCATAACTTCCGTTACTCGGACTTCGTCACGCGCATACGTCATCATACCGCGATGTTTCAGCCGGATATTTCCCGGGAATTTTAAAATGTCACTTTATAAGTTAACCCGGCCGTATTGGCATGTGTTGCAATGTTAAGATTTCATCATTGATATATAAACTATCAGACTGCGTGGTCGCTAGTAGTGGCTTTCAGTAGGCCTTTAAAAAAAGTTGTTTTCAGAGCCCCGTAATGTATACCTTATTTTCTCCATCTTCAAGTTTGCTAGCACGTCCCTCATCCAGTGGGAGACTGAGGGTGGGACAGCTTCCTTCCACTTCAACAGTATCAGGCGGCGTGCGAGGAGGGTGGTAAAGGCAACTATTTTGTGACCCCCTACAGGTAGCTCCATCCCTTCAGGAATGATTCCAAATACTGAAATTAAAGGGTGTGGATCGATTTGAATTGTTAAGACCGTGGAGAGTGCTTGGAAGATGGATTTCCAGTACCCCTTTAGCTTCGGACACAGGCAAAACATGTGTATTAATGTTGCGTTGTCTACTTTGCATCTATCGCATAATGGGTTAATTTGGGGGAATATTTTTGCTAATTTTGCTTTTGAGAAGTGTATTGATGATTACTTCTATGTGTAGAAATCTTTATATATAATTGAGTCCCTTGTTTATTTTTCAACAAGTTTTTAGTTATTTTTATATCTTTTTAACAAATAGTTCAAGAAAGACCACAACAAATGAGCCATATTTTGCACTGTTGTACAATTTAATAAATCAGAAACTGATGACATAGTGCTGTATTTTACTTCTTTATCTCTTTTTTTTTAACCAAAAATGCTTTGCTCTGATTAGGGGGTACTTGAATTAAAAAAATGTTCACAGGGGGTACATCACTGAAAAAAGGTTGAGAACCACTGGCCTAGCACACAGGTGTCAAACGCAAGGCCGCAAACACCTGGAAATAATATGTGTCAATAAAGTACTTAATATTTTCTCACATTTTTTTCATTTATATAAGATATAAATGTACTGCTTGAAATTGCACACCTTTTAAACTTGAATAGTATTTGATATTGCAACAAATATTACAGTATTTTTTATCATACTTTCCAAAGACATTTTTGTCTAAATAAAAATACTTAACTTTACAGCAAACTACCCATCAAATTAATAAAAATGACGATACATTTTACGTTGTTCTTTACAGCATATTACGGCCGAGTCATACCAAAGACGTTAAAAATGGGACCCTGCTTGGCACTCTAAATCAAGGGTTGGAATCGGGGGTTAAATCACCAAAATTATTCCCGGGCGCGGCCACCCACGTGTGTGTCATTGGTACTTATTACAGTAAATTGAATTTTTTTTTTTACTGTATTTTGCGTCAAAATTCTGTTGATTGAACTGCCAGTTTTTGACTGTAAAATCTACAGTTGTCGTTGTATTGTATGTATATGTATAAAATGTATATGTATAAATGTATATGTAATGTATATGTATAAAATGTATATGTATAAATGTATATGTAATGTATATGTATAAAACGGTGTATTACTGTAAATGGAAAGACGGCACATTTGTTTTTACGGTAGAAAAACTGGCAGCTAAATTGCCAGAATAAAAAAAATAACTTGTACTGTTTTTCCATTAACAGTATAATGTTGTAAAAAACAATGTCAATTTAACACAAAAATTCTGGCAATTAAATTGCCAGCTTTTTCTGTAACCCGCCCCCCCCCCCCCCTAAAAAAAAAAAACCCAGTGGTACTGTTTTTACATTTACCGTAAAATGTTGTAAAAAAAACCCCACTATATTACAGTAAAATGTTGTAAATGTAAAGTTTTAACTGTAAAATCGACAGTCTACTTAAAACAATTTATATCATGAATTCTGAAATCCAGAGGCAAATTCATACATTATTCACTGTTACAAGCGGCAGTAAAATGTTGTAAAAAACAAAACAAAACACTATATTACAGTAAAATGTTGTGAATGTAAAGTTTTAACTGTAAAATCAACAGTATACTTAAAACAATTTATATAATGAATAATTAAATGCAGAGGAAAATTCATACATTATTCACTGTTACAAGCGGCAGTAAAATGTTGTAAAAAAAAAAGAAAAAAACACTAGGTTACAGTGAAATGTTGTAAATGTAAAGTTTTAACTGTAAAATTGACAGTCTACTTAAAACTATTTATATAATGAATAATGAAATCCAGAGGCAAATTCATACATTATTTACTGTTACAAGCGGCAGTAAAATGTTGTAAAAAAAACAACCAAAAAAACAGTATATTACAGTAAAATGTTGTAAATGTAAAGTTTTAACTGTAAAATGGACATTCTACTTAAAACAATTTATATAATGAATACTGAAATCCAGAGGAAAATTCTTACATTATTCACTGTTACAAGCGGCAGTAAAATGTTGTAAAAAACAAAACCAAACACTATATTACAGTAAAATGTTGTAAATGTAAAGTTTTAACTGTAAAATGGGCAGTCTACTTAAAACCATTTATATCATGAATAATGAAATCCAGAGGCAAATTCATACATTATTCACTGTTACAAGCGGCAGTAAAATGTTGTAAAAAAAAAAATGAAAAAAACTCTATTTTACAGTGAAATGTTGTAAATGTAAAGTTTTAACTGTAAAATCGACAGTCTACTTAAAACTATTTATATCATGAATACTGAAATCCAGAGGCAAATTCATACATTATTCACTGTTACAAGCGGTAGTAAAATGTTGTAAAAAAACCCCCACTATATTAAGGTAAAATGTTGTAAATGTAAAGTTTTAACTGTAAAATGGGCAGTCTACTTAAAACCATTTATATCATGAATAAGGAAATCCAGAGGCAAATTCATACATTATTTACTGTTACAAGCGGCAGTAAAATGTTGTAAAATCCCCCCCCCCCACAAAAAACACTATATTACAGTAAAATGTAAATGTAAAGTTTTAACTGTAAAATGGGCAGTCTACTTAAAACTATTTATATAATGAATAATTAAATCCAGAGGCAAATTCATACATTATTCACTGTTACAAGCGGCAGTAAAATGTTGTAAAAAAACACTATATTACAGTAAAATGTTGTAAATGTAAAGTTTTAACTGTAAAATGGGCAGTCTACTTAAAACCATTTATATCATGAATAATGAAATCCAGAGGCAAATTCATACATTATTCACTGTTACAAGCGGCAGTAAAATGTTGTAAAAAAACCCCACTATATTACAGTAAAATGTTGTAAATGTAAAGTTTTAACTGTAAAATGGGCAGTCTACTTAAAACAATTTATATCATGAATAAGGAAATCCAGAGGCAAATTCATACATTATTTACTGTTACAAGCGGCAGTAAAATGTTGTAAAATCCCCCCCCCCCCCCACAAAAAACACTATATTACAGTACAATGTAAATGTAAAGTTTTAACTGTAAAATGGGCAGTCTACTTAAAACTATTTATATAATGAATAATTAAATCCAGAGGCAAATTCATACATTATTCACTGTTACAAGCGGCAGTAAAATGTTGTAAAAAAACACTATATTACAGTAAAATGTTGTAAATGTAAAGTTGTAACTGTAAAATGGACATTCTACTTAAAATAATTTATATCATGAATACTGAAATCCAGAGGCAAATTCATACATTATTCACTGTTACAAGCGGCAGTAAAATGTTGTAAAAAAAACCCCACTATATTACAGTAAAATGTTGTAAATGTAAAGTTTTAACTGTAAAATCAACAGTATACTTAAAACTATTTATATAATGAATAATTAAATCCAGAGGCAAATTCATACTTTATTCACTGTTACAAGCGGCAGTAAAATGTTGTAAAAAAAAAAAAAGAAAAAAAACACTATTTTACAGTAAAATGTTGTAAATGTAAAGTTTTAGCTGTAAAATCAACAGTATACTTAAAACAATTTATATCATGAATAATTAAATCCAGAGGCAAATTCATACATTATTCACTGTTACAAGCGGCAGTAAAATGTTGTAAAAAAAAATGAAAAAAACACTATTTTACAGTGAAATGTTGTAAATGTAAAGTTTTAACTGTAAAATGGACATTCTACTTAAAACAATTTATATCATGAATACTGAAATCCAGAGGCAAATTCATACATTATTCACTGTTACAAGCGGCAGTAAAATGTTGTAAAAAAAAAACCCACTATATTACAGTAAAATGTTGTAAATGTAAAGTTTTAACTGTAAAATGGGCAGTCTACTTAAAACAATTTATATCATGAATAAGGAAATCCAGAGGCAAATTCATACATTATTCACTGTTACAAGCGGCAGTAAAATGTTGTAAAAAACAAAACCAAACACTATATTACAGTAAAATGTTGTAAATGTAAAGTTTTAACTTCAAAATCAACAGTATATTTAAAACAATTTATATAATGAATAATTAAATCCAGAGGCAAATTCATACATTATTCACTGTTACAAGCGGCAGTAAAATGTTGTAAAAAAAAATGAAAAAAACACTATTTTACTGTAAAATGTTGTAAATGTAAAGTTTTAACTGTAAAATCAACAGTATACTTAAAACAATGTATATAATGAATAATGAAATCCAGAGGCAAATTCATACATTATTCACTGTTACAAGCGGCAGTAAAATGTTTTAAAAAACCCCAAAACCAAACACTATATTGCAGTAAAATGTTGTAAATGTAAAGTTTTAACTGTAAAATCAACAGAATACTTAAAACAATTTATATAATGAATACTGAAATCCAGAGGCAAATTCATACATTATTCACTGTTACAAGCGGCAGTAAAATGTTGTAAAAAAAAAACTAAAAAAAACAGTATATTACAGTAAAATGTTGTAAATGTAAAGTTTTAACTGTAAAATCGACAGTCTACTTAAAACAATTTATATCATGAATACTGAAATCCAGAGGCAAATTCATACATTATTTACTGTTACAAGCGGCAGTAAAATGTTGTAAAAAACAAAACAAAACACTATATTACAGTAAAATGTTGTGAATGTAAAGTTTTAACTGTAAAATCAACAGTATACTTAAAACAATTTATATAATGAATAATTAAATGCAGAGGAAAATTCATACATTATTCACTGTTACAAGCGGCAGTAAAATGTTGTAAAAAAAAATGAAAAAAATACTAGGTTACAGTGAAATGTTGTAAATGTAAAGTTTTAACTGTAATATTGACAGTCTACTTAAAACAATTTATATAATGAATAATGAAATCCAGAGGCAAATTCATACATTATTCACTGTTACAAGCAGCAGTAAAATGTTGTAAAAAACAAAACCAAACACTATATTACAGTAAAATGTTGTAAATGTAAAGTTTTAACTGTAAAATCAACAGTATACTTAAAACAATTTATATAATGAATAATTAAATCCAGAAGCAAATTCATACATTATTCACTGTTACAAGCGGCAGTAAAATGTTGTAAAAAAAAAAATGAAAAAAACACTATTTTACAGTAAAATGTTGTAAATGTAAAGTTTAACTGTAAAATCGACAGTATACTTAAAACAATTAATATAATGAATAATTAAATCCAGAGGCAAATTCATACATTATTCACTGTTACAAGCGACAGTAAAATGTTGTTAAAAAAAAAAGACATTATAAAAAATAAAAAAAATAAAAATAAAAATAAAATAAAAAATTTTTTTTTACAAAAAAAAAGAAAAAAAAAAAAAGAAAAAAAACACAATTTTACAGTAAAATGTTGTAAATGTAAAGTTTTAACTGTAAAATCAACAGTATATTTAAAACAATTTATATAATGAATAATGAAATCCAGAGGCAAATTCATACATTATTCACTGTTACAAGGGGCAGTAAAATGTTGTAAAAAAAAGAAAAAAAACACTATTTTACAGTAAAACGTTGTAAATGTAAAGTTTTAACTGTAAAATCAACAGTCTATTTAAAACAATTTATATAATTATTAATTAAATCCAGGGGCAAATTCATACATTATTCACTGTTACAAGCGGCAGTAAAATGTTGTAATTTAAAAAAAACAACCCACTATTTTACAGTAAAATGTTGTAAATGTAAAGTTTTAACTGTAAAATCAAGAGTATACTTAAAACTATTTATATAATAAATAATGAAATCCAGAGGCAAATTCATACATTATTCACTGTTACAAGCGGCAGTAAAATGTTGTAAAAAAAAGAAAAAAAACACTATTTTACAGTAAAACGTTGTAAATGTAAAGTTTTAACTGTAAAATCAACAGTCTATTTAAAACAATTTATATAATTATTAATTAAATCCAGGGGCAAATTCATACATTATTCACTGTTACAAGCGGCAGTAAAATGTTGTAATTTTAAAAAAAAACCCACTATTTTACAGTAAAATGTTGTAAATGTAAAGTTTTAACTGTAAAATCAACAGTATACTTAAAACTATTTATATAATAAATAATGAAATCCAGAGGCAAATTCATACATTATTCACTGTTACAAGTGATGGCAGCCATAACTGCCACGTGGCCCTCAATGAAAACCACTTTGACATCCCTGGCCGAGCATGTTTACCTTTTTGTAAATGACTTGACTAAAACCAAAGGAAAGACCGACCTTGTGTGCGTGTTGGCGGACATTTAGAGGTCAACTGTCCAGCAGTAAACACGCTGCAGGACCGCTTTTATCAGAAAATATATAATATATAAGCACCCAGTATAATCCAGGGCTTGTTTGCTCAAATCGGACTGATATCCGGTATCAATATCAGTTTGAGACACCACAAAGTCAGGATGGTTGGCCATCCAGAATCTGGAAGTCCCACAGGATTTTTGCCTGTTTGTCCTCAAACCATCTTGACTCTGGGACTCATATTGGGTGCAGATGTTCCGGCGCACTCCGCGAATGCCTTGCCTAAATAAAGAAATAAATAAAGAGCTGCAACATCATCTGTATTTTAAAGGAGCCGGCAAAATGTACCAATGGCAACTCAGACTTTGCATGTGATACCATGGCTGGGCGATATGGCTGAAACACGATATACGTGTTTTATAACGATACTTATTGATATTTTTTATGATCTATCAGGTGAAAAACATGAAATGTCAACATTTTTATTTCAAATAAAGCCTTCCTCTAGTTATAACAAGAAAGGAAATGTCAACACAAGCATGGAAAACACTCAAACAATGTAAACAAAATTGTAAAGTCACATTGAACATTTCACAGTAAGCGCCTAAATTAGGAATACGTAAGGAATGTTTGATAAAGGGTAAGAAAACAGTGCAAAATGTGATTGATTGATTGATTGATTGAAACTTTTATTAGTAGATTGCACAGTACAGTACATATTCTGTACACTAAATGGTAACACCCTGTGGAAGTTGCCCTCCAGGGGGTTCTTCGGACCACCAAGCACTGACATGACAGCCCGGTTCAGGTTCACAATATAGTTTTATTTTCCAATAAAGACTGTCTCTTGCTTTCCAGCAATAGTTTGTGTGTCCGTCTCAGGCTTGCTCTCGCTCTTACTCCAGCTCCGACACCTCTCTACTCCTGGCTGCTGCCTTTTAACAGAGCGACAGGTGATTAGATAACCAGGCCCGGGTGGGCCATCTACGCACCTGTCGCTGATCTCGAAGCCGGTCCTGGCATACCCCGCTTCGCTGCAGGTCCGCAGGGCACGCCCCCCCCCTCCACACACCCAAATAAGTTTTTCAACTTGTTTAAGTCCGGGGTCCACGTGAACATAACGAAACCTGAGAAGAACTATTTTCTGCCGGTTTATTGCCAAGAAGTTACAGCTGTGCTCTAAAGGGTAAGCTGCATAACCGGTCTTGGCGGGGACGAGCGCCTCGCATCATTTACAGACCACATTGGTTCAACTACGGTCCCTTTGAAAACATCCTAAAAACTGCCATATTGTCCAGGTGACTTTTCCTGCTTTTATCCGCAATTTCTTCATTTTCACTTTCTCTTCTCGCTCCATGCAAAGAATCAGCCGCCAGACAACCAAACATGACAGTTGGTACTGTTACCTGATTGGCTGTTAGCGTGTCACTCCGCACTGGTCAGTGGCCACTTCCTGCGCAGACGAAAAAACATTTTATCTAACACATTTTTCATTGACATCACGAGGTGTATTATTATGGTTTTAGCGCCCGACTCTATTTAAAGGCCTACTGAAATGATTTTTTTTTATTTAAACGGGGATAGCAGATCCATTCTATGTGTCATACTTGATCATTTTGCGATACTGCCATATTTTTGCTGAAAGGATTTAGTATAGAACAACGTCGATAAAGTTCGCAACTTTTGGTCTCTGATAAAAAAAAACCTTGCCCCTACCGGAAGTAGCGTGACGTTGTCTCTACTCCCTCATATTTTCCTATTGTTTTCAACGCAGCTAGAGCTATTCGGACCATTACCCCATTAATTTGAGCGAGGATGAAAGATTCGTGGATGAGGAACGTTAGAATGACGGACTAGAATGCAGTGAAATACATTTTTTTTTTCGCTCTGACCGTAACTTAGGTACAAGCTGGCTCATTGGATTCCACACTCTCTCCTTTTTCTATTGTGGATCACGGATTTGTATTTTAAACCACCTGGGATACTATATCCTCTTGAAAATGAGAGTCGAGAACGCGAAATGGACATTCAGTGCCTTTTATCTCCACGACAATACATCGGCGAAACGCTTTAGCTACGAGCTAACGTGATAGCATCGTGCTTTAACTGCATATAGAAACAAAAGAAATAAACCCCTGACTGGAAGGATAGATAGAAAATCAACAATACTATTAAACCGTGGACATGTAACTACACGGTTAATGCTTTCCAGGCTGGCGAAGGTTAACAATGCTGTGCTAACGACGCCATTGAAGCTAACTTAGCAACCGGACCTCACAGAGCTATGCTAAAAACATTAGCTCTCCACCTACGCCAGCCAGCCTTCATCTGCTCATCAACACCCGTGCTCACCTGCGTTCCAGCGATCGACGGAAGGACGAAGGACTTCACCCGATGCGTTTGGCGGCCCGGAGACGTAGGAAGTCAAGGTGAGGTCGCGGCTAGCGCGTCTGCTCTCCAACAAAGTCCTCCTGGTTGTGTTGCTGTAGTCCGCTGCTAATACACCGATCCCACCTACAACTGTCTTCTTTGCAGCCTTCATTGTTCATTAAACAAATTGCAAAAGATGTCCAGAATACTGTGGAATTATGAAATGAAAACAGAGCTTTTTGTATAGGATTATACGGGGTACCATAACTTCCGTTAAACTGACTACGTCACGCGCATACGTCATCATACCGCGACGTTTCAGCCGGATATTTCCCGGGAGATTTAAAATGTCACTTTATAAGTTAACCCGGCCGTATTGGCATGTGTTGCAATGTTAAGATTTCATCATTGATATATAAACTATCAGACTGCGTGGTCGGTAGTAGTGGCTTTCAGTAGGCCTTTAATGATTGACTTTATTTTTTTTAAACTAAAGTGTTGTTTGTCTTCTGCAGACGTCCAGCAGCCCCCCTGCATTAAAGATGAAGAGGAGGAACTGTGGACCACTCAGGCTGATCTTGCCCAGTTGCCACTGACTGGTGTCTCTGTGAAGATAGAAGATGATGAAGAGAAACCACCCGAGTCCTCACAGCTTCATCGCAGAGGGGCGGAGCCTCCAAGCAGCAGCTCACATCAACAGGAGACAACAGAGGCTGAGGGAGACCACTGTGGGGGATCACAAGTGGACAAGCTCTTAGCTCCACTATCAGATAGTGACGACATAACGTCTCACTCTCCTGAGGACGGAGACAGGGACGACACCCAAGATGCTTTGAGCAGCGATACAGACCGGGAAGGCGATATCAGGACTCACGCCGACTCACAGTGCTCCAAAAAGAAGACGCATGAAAAACTTTTCACCTGCTCAATTTGCGATAAAAGCTTCTATTACAAGAGTAATTTAGCTCGACACAGGTGGACGCACTCAAAAGAAAAACCCTTTTCATGCCCGGTTTGTGCCAAAAGCTTTTCCCATAAGAGTAACCTGACCCGACACGCGCTGACACACACCGGAGAGAAACACTTTAGTTGCTCAGTTTGTGGCGACAAATTCGCCTACAGCTACACGCTGGCCCGACACATGCGCACGCACACCGGGGAGAAACCTTTCATTTGCTCAGTTTGCGGCCAAAGCTACTCTCAGAAATCAAACATGGTCGCGCACATGAAAACGCACTCAGGAGAAAAACCCTTCAGTTGCTCAATTTGCGGCAAGAGGTTCACTCAGAAGGTGAACATGGCGTCGCACTTGGCGACGCACGCAGTGGAAAAACCTTTTCGATGCTCAGTTTGCGGCAAAAGTTTTTGCTACCAGAAAAGTTTGACGGCGCACATGTTGGCACACAACGGAGAATAAATGTTTTCTTCTTCATCCATCTTCTTCCGCATAGCCACAATCGGGTTGCGGGGGCAATAGCCTAAGCAGAGAAGCCCAGACTTCCCTCTTTTCCAGGCGAGAACCATGGACTTGGCTTTGAAGTGCTGATTTCTCAACCCAATCGCTTCACACTCGGCTGCGAACCGATCCAGCGGGAGCTGAAGATCCTGGCCAGATGAAGCCATCAGGACCACGTCATCTGCAAAAAAACAGACCTAATCCTGCAGCCACCAAACCGGATCCTCTCAACACCCTGACTGCGCCTAGAAATTCTGTCCATAAAAGTTGTAAACAGAATCGGTGACAAAGGGCAGCGCTGGCGGAGTCCAACTGCCAGGTTCAAACACCGAACTATCTATTAAACTGGACAAGAAGCAAGGAATCAAACAGAGACAGGATTCAATTTGGACCTGCACCCTCGTACAGGTCACCCCACGCTCTGAGGAAAAAGTTCCACGCCTCCCCATTTATTTGGGCATTCCCTGATAAGGCCCTTCCTGTGGCTGTCCAAGATCTGAGAAACCGACACCTCTACGGCGCATTCCATCGCACACAGTGGAGATTTACAAGCTGTACAATGATTAATTTACTGGTCTTATTTCAAAATATTATTGATATTTTCACCTATAAACACACTTTTTTAGCACAAACGTACATACGTTTACACATATTTAGGCACATACAAGTACTAAGTGACAGTAACAACAATAAATAGGTAAATAGATGTATCTTCTATACAATGATTAATTTACTGGTCTTATTTCAAAATATTATTGATAATTTCACCTATAAACACTTGTTTTTTTAGCACAAACGTACATACGTTTACACATATATAGGCACATACAAGTACTAAGTGACAGTAACAACAATAAATAGGTAAATAGATTTATCTTCTATACAATGATTAATTTACTGGTCTTATTTCAAAATATTATTGATAATTTCACCTATAAACACTTTTTTTTTTTAGCACAAACGTACATATGTTTACACATATTAAGGCACATACATATACAAGTACTAAGTGACAGTAATAACAATAAATAGGTAAATAGGTTTATCTTCTATACAATGATTAATTTACTGGTCTCATTTCAAAATATGATTGATAATTCCACCTATGAACACTTTTTTTTTAGCACAAACGTACATACGTTTACACATATATAGGCACATACAAGTACTAAGTGACAGTAACAACAATAAATAGGTAAATAGATTCATCTTGTATACAATGATTAATTTACTGGTCTTATTTCAAAATATTATTGATAATTTCACCTATAAACACACTTTTTTTTTTAGCACAAACGTACATACGTTTACACATATTTAGGCACATACAAGTATTAAGTGACAGTAACAACAATAAATAGGTAAATAGATTTATCTTCTATACAATGATTAATTTACTGGTCTTATTTCTAAATATTATTGATAATTTCACCTATAAACACTTTTTTTTTTTTAGCACAAACATACATATGTTTACACATATTAGTACTAAGTGACAGTAACAACAATAAATAGGTAAATAGATTTATCTTCTATACAATGATTAATTTACTGGTCTTATTTCAAAATATTATTGATAATTTCACCTATAAACACTTGTTTTTTTAGCACAAACGTACATACGTTTACACATATATAGGCACATACAAGTACTAAGTGACAGTAACAACAATAAATAGGTAAATAGATTTATATTTTATACAATGATTAATTTACTGGTCTTATTTCTAAATATTATTGATAATTTCACCTATAAACACTTTTTTTTTTTTAGCACAAACATACATATGTTTACACATATTAGTACTAAGTGACAGTAACAACAATAAATAGGTAAATAGATTTATCTTCTATGCAATGATTAATTTACTGGTCTTATTGCAAAATATTATTGATAATTTCACCTATAAACACTTTTTTTTTGCACAAACGTACATATGTTTACACATATTAAGGCACATACATATACAAGTACTAAGTGACAGTAATAACAATAAATAGGTAAATAGGTTTATCTTCTATACAATGATTAATTTACTGGTCTCATTTCAAAATATGATTGATAATTCCACCTATGAACACATTTTTTTTTAGCACAAACGTACATACGTTTACCCATATTTAGGCACATAAATATACAAGTACTAAGTGACAGTAACAACAATACATAGGTAAATAGATACCCCAAATGTAATACATTTTTCTATATCTATTTACTTGTTATGGTAAATACCCCAATAATTGTTAATTGTATTATTTGGGTAATTATTACAATATTGATTGATTAGATTTAACAAGATACATGGCGACTTGTCCAGGGTGTGCCCGAGTGGACCTGGGATAGGCTCCAGCACCCCCCGTGACCACGAAAGGGACAAGCTGTAGGAAATGGATGGATGGATGGAGATACATCACATCTCTTTGAACTAAATGCCTACGGCGAGCCTAAGTTAGTAGCAGCAAAGTGGCCAAAGTATTCCATTGTTGGACAACATTTTCCTGCATACGGTTGCAAAGTACGCTGTATGCAAAAATCCCTAAAAAATATGTGTATTAATAGCATATGTTTTGAAGTTGTCATTAAAGTAAACCACATGGAAAGATGTTGATAATTGAGGAAGTTATGATTTATTTTCAATATGCACTGCATTGTATTGCATTGGAAAGCCGCCCCTACCAAGATGGCCGCCACGTAGGCACGTCACAAGATGGCGATGTTCGGAGTATTGTGTGGGCTAACGTTATCTTTTTAGTCTCCGGTTTCCCTGGTCAACCTTGCTCGTTGACGTGTGAGTTACTGCGTGTATTATTTTATGATGAGCTTTTTCAAGCTGTTCATTTGATTTTTCATGGCGTGACGTCACGCACGCCCGGCTTCCGGAAAACTTCACTCGAAGAAGGAAAGAGGGCGGAAGTTAGCAACATTTTCCCGACAAAGGGCGAAGGCGACCGACTGTTACCGAGTTCAGGAACTTTAAACATGCTGAAAGAGTTGGTGAAGGAGCGACTCATGGCGGCGGCCGATGAAATATTCGCGCTGTTTGAAAGAACCATCGCGTCGTACGAGGAGGAACTTTCTAGAAGAAGAGAGAAGGAGCGACATCGACAACAACTGGAGGCTGCTAGCAAAAGTGACATTGTGCTACACATTGAAGGTATGTTTACTAACCTACTAAATGAAACATCATTTATTTGTCTTGTCTGTTGATTATGGGAGACAAAATAATGGATTTTTGTCAATGAAATCTGGGGTTGCAGAGGGGTGGAAAGTTTCACAACGTTTTAGTCAACTAAATTGATAGAATGTTTAGTCAAGTGACTCATTGAGATATTTCAAGTCTCTGAAACCAGGTTGGTTTGGACTCCATGACAAGCAGTGCCATGGTCTAAGTCAGGGGTCGGGAACCTTTTTGGCTGAGAGAGCCATGAAAGCCTAATATTTTTAAAAATGTATTTCCGTGAGAGCTGTATAATATTTTTTAACACTGGAAAAAAAATACATTTTTAAGTAAGACCAACATTTTTAGAGTAAAATAAGTATTTTATTATTTTTAATAACATTGTTATTCTGAGGATAACCAATAATAAATAAAATACTTCCTGCCATTAATGCGATTTCTTGAACGGGTGCGGTAGAAAACGGATGGATGGATTAAAAATACATGAGAATGTTTTGTATTTTGAACGTTATTTTCAACACTGTGACTACCAGCGGAATTATTCATTACTTACCGTGTTAAGTCAGCTAGGATTTATCTGAGAGCCAGATGCAGTCATCAAAAGAGCCACATCTGGCTCGAGAGCCATAGGTTCCCTACCCCTGATCTAAATTAATATAACAATAGTCAACAATTTAATACTGGCTTTGCTGTTTTGTTATTTTGCCAAAAATAAAAGAGAACTACTTAATATGTCTTCATAAATGTTATATAATAGCGTTATACTGTAAATCCTTGTTTGTTGCTGTTAATTGGTTTTGGGTACATAAATTCCCGCGATTCTTAATCATAAATCAAATACTTCTATAGCCAGATAATAAAATACTGTTTACAATGTTCTAAATGCTGAGTTTCACATTTGTAACTTTAAGTGAGCCCTCTAGACATAAAGTTTAAATATTGTGTTGAAACTGTTAGACTGTCAATAGCACTGTCTAAAAAAAATATACAAGAAATGAACAGTTAATACATGATTGGTATCGGTCGATACCATCCATCCATCCGTCCATCTTCTTCCGCTTATCCGAGGTCGGGTCGCGGGGGCAGCAGCCTGAGCAGAGAAGCCCAGACTTCCCTCTCCCCAGTCACGTCGTCCAGCTCCTCCCGGGGGATCCCGAGGCGTTCCCAGGCCAGCCGGGAGACATAGTATTCTCAATGTGTCCTGGGTCTTCCTCGTGGCCTCCTACTGGTCGGGCGTGCCCTAAACATCTCCCTAGGGGGGTGTTCGGGTGGCATCCTGACCAGATGCCCGAACCACCTCATCTGGCTCCTCTCCATGTGGAGGAGCAGCGGCTTTACTCTGAGTTCCTCCCAGCTTCTCACCCTATCTCTAAGGGAGAGACCCGCCACCCGGCAGAGGAAACAAATTTCGGCCGCTTGTACCCGTGATCTTTTCCTTTGAGTCATAATCCAAAGCTCATGACCATAGGTGAGGATGGGAACGTAGATCGACCGGTAAATTGAGAGCTTTGCCTTCCGGCTCAGCTCCTTCTTCACCACAACGGATCGATACAGCGTCCGCATTACTGAAAACGCCGCACCGATCCGCCTGTCGATCTCACCATCCACTCTTCCCTCACTCGTGAACAAGACTCCAAGGTACTTGAACTCCTCCACTTGGGGCAAGATCTCCCCCCCCAACCCGGAAATGGCACTCCACCCTTTTCCGGGCGAGAACCCTGGACTCTGACTTGGAGGTGCTGATTCTCATCCCAGTCGCTTCACACTCGGCTGCGAACCCATTCAGTGAGAGCTGAAGATCCTGGCCAGATGAAGCCATCAGGACCACATCATCTGCAAACAGCAGAGACCTAATCCTGCAGCCACCAAAACAGATCCCCTCAACGCCCTGACTGCGCCTAGAAATTCTGTCCATAAAAGTTATGAACAGAATGGGTGACAAAGGGCAGCCTCACTGGAAACGTGTCCGACTTACTGCCGGCAATGCGGACCAAGCTCTGATACTGATCATACAGGGAGCGGTCGGTCGATACCACTTATGTAACATCGGATCGTCATAAACAACAGGATATGTCTAATTGTTTCTAAATCAGGTTTTCATAAATATAGTGAGACTTCTGGGAAAAGAAACTTCGTAAAAATATTCAAAGTAAATATTTGACCCTGCCTCTTAAAAGGACCGGAATCAAGACTTGTTGGGAACCGGAAACAAGAACAACTGGGGTCCAATAAGATGAGAACAAATGAATACTCACTAAATATAGCAACAAAGTAGCTAAATTGCCAACGCTGATGTGTTTGTATCGTTTGTGTCCTGCAGACGTCCAGCAGATGATTGCTTGTCAAGAAGAACGTCCCCCTCAGTCGCAGAGGCGGAGCCCCACTTTGAAGCAGGAGGCTCCACAGCCCCCCCACATTAAAGAGGAAGAGGAGGAACTTTGGATCACTCAGGAGAGAGAGTATGTACTCGGGCTGGAGGAAGCTGATCTCACCAAGTTGCCGCTGACTGGTGTCTCTGTGAAGACTGAAGCCCATGAAGAGAAACCACCCGAGTCCTCACAGCTTCATCACAGTCCACGTGAGGAGAACAGAGGGGCGGAGCCTCCAAGCTGCAGGTTAATTCAACACATGACGACAAAGGCTGCTGGAGACCACTGTGGAGGATCTCAAGCAGATAACCTCTTAGCTCCACTATCAGATAGTGAGGATGGAGACACCAATGAACCTCTGAGCAGCGATACAGACCGGGAAGGGGATACGAGGTCTCACATTGACCGCAAACACTCTAAACCCTCTAAAAAGAAGACAGGTAAAAAATGTTTTCTATGATCAGTTTGTGAGAAAAGCTCTTCTGAACATTGTTTGACTCGCTACATGAGGAGAAAAACCCATTACATGCTCAGTTTGTGGTATAAGATTGCCTCGAGAAACAAGCGTGCGATCACACATGAGAACTTAAGGATATATATATATATTTTCATAAATCCATATTTTTGTGTTACTTCTTTACTTTCACAGTCATATTACAAATAGCTAATGTTCCATATTGTACTCTTTTACTTTCAAATCATCTAATGACAAAGTGCTTGCACTGGGGCCGGCCTTGAAGTAGAAGGCAGAGAGGAGGAATCCTCCTTGCTTTGCTTCCCAGGCCGACTCAAGATAAGAGACACAATGAGCATGTGTTTGAGGTGAGACAAGTGAGGGCGGGGGGAGATATTGAAGAGGAGAGTGTTTTCCGGGAAGTTTTCAGATCAACTTGGGCTACGCACTTGTATGTGTTGTTCGAGGCTGGTCTCTATTCTCAAATATTTGAAAATAAACTACAAAATACCAACTACTGCCTGGTGATTGAATATAGACATCAGCTTATGTGCCAATTAAGAATTCGGGAATGACCAACAGCTTAGAATCCCTCGGAGGAAGAGCTGGTCGACACAACAATATATAGATATGTGTGTGCTTGTTTACCTTTTATGCTCAGTTTTCTACGACGCCTTTTCTCCGGCATGTTCTTTCAAGGCGCACATGAGAACGTACACGGGAGAAAAAGATAAAAGAGTCGCTGACAAAACTAACTGTCAGGTTCAAACACCGATGACATCTACCTACTCAGTGGCCGAGTGGTTAGAGTGTCCGCCCTGAGATGGGTAGGTCGTGAGTTCAAACCCCGGCCGAGTCATACCAAAGACTATAAAAATGGGAGCCATTACCTCCCTGCTTGGCACTCAGTATCAAGGGTTGGAATTGGGGGTTTGATCACCAAAAATGATTCCCGGGCGTGGCACCGCTGCTGCCCACTGCTCCCCTCACCTCCCAGGGGGTGAAACAAGGGGATGGGTCAAATGCAGAGGACAAATTTCACCACACCTAGTGTTTGTGTGTGTGTGACAATCATTGGCACTTTAACTTTAACTATTAAACAGACAAGAAGCAAGGAATTAAACAGTGACATTCACCATGTACCAAATAAAATAGCTTGGAGGTTGGTAAGCACAACCAGAATTATTCCGTACATTAGGTTATAAGGCGCACTGTCGAGTTTTGAGGAAATGGAAGGATTTTAAGTGTGCCTTATAGTCTGAAATATACGGTAATTGTTTAGTCTATTTTAGGACAAACTTGCTACAATATTGTTTTGTGCATTCTTCCTTATTTAAGTTTGCTTATTGGATAAATAAGAGCTAATAATGAAGACCCTTGCTTGAAGGTGGTCATATTCCTGTCAATGAATCAGCAAGCAGCAACTTTCTACTCCCGCTGTCATCCTGTCCAGCTTCGACGTGCCAGTCCGCCATGGCGCCGACCGCCGCGAGACCCGGCCGCTTTCCCCTCTCCCTGGACAAGAAGATGGAGGTCATCGAGATGCACGACCAGCACAAGATGAGCGCCCGCTCCATCGCCAGGATGCTCGGCGTTCAAGGGCACCGCTGTGGCCGCACGCAGGTCCTCAACATCATCAAGCGCCGGGCGGAGTGGATCCAGCAGTTCAGAAGCAACGTGCCGCTGGATCGCAAGAGGAGAGGCAGGAAGACCGCCAACGATGAACTGAACGCCGTCCTCTACGAGTGGTTCAAGGACGCCGCCGCACGCACGCTGCCCCTAAGCGGGAAGCTCCTCCAGGACAAGGCCCGAGAACTGGCCGCTCAACTTGGGCTGGATGACTTCAAGGCGTCCAACGGGTGGCTGGGATCCTTCCGCCGTCGACACAGCATTGTGTTCGGCGTCGGTTAGAGCCCACACTGCAAAAAGTCAGTGTTCAAAACAAGAAAAAAAAATACAAAATTTAGGGGTATTTTACTTGAACTAAGGACATTTATCTGCCAATAGAACAAGAAAATTTGGCTTGTCAAGACTTTCCAAAACAAGTCAAATTAGCTAACCTCAATGAACCCAAAAAATACCTTAAAATAAGTATATTCTCACTAATAACAAATGCACTTTTCTTGGTAGAAAAAAAATATATAGATATTTTTTCTCAATATGTTGAAAAATATTCTTAAATGAAGTAAATGCTATTGCCATTATCTTGACATAATGATATGCGGCCGGCATTACATTTCTTGAAACCAGCAAACTTACACTAAAAACTAGTTTGTTTTTCTTAATGGAAAGGACAAGCGGTAGAAATTGGATGGATGGAAAGGCAACAAGGCAACCTCTTGTTACTCTCGGGGTCTACGAGCCGCTCAGGCAAATTATATGGCCTAAAAATGCATTTTCCCATCCATAACATGACATCATCGCGCCAAGTGCGTGCTCTTTCAGTCAATTAGTGTGCAAGGAATATATATATGTATATATATATATATATATATATATATATATATATATATATATATATATATATATATATATATATATATATATATATATATATATATATACACTACCGTTCAAAAGTTTGGGGTCACCCAAACAATTTTGAGTTTGAGCCTTCATTTCTAAGAACAAGAATAGACTGTCGAGTTTCAGATAAAAGTTCTCTTTTTCTGGCCATTTTGAGCGTTTAATTGACCCCACAAATGTGATGCTCCAGAAACTCAATCTGCTCAAAGGAAGGTCAGTTTTGTCGCTTCTGTAACGAGCTAAAGTGTTTTCAGATGTGTGAACATGATTGCACAAGGGTTTTCTAATCATCAATTAGCCTTCTGAGCCAATGAGCAAACACATTGTACCATTAGAACACTGGAGTGATAGTTGCTGGAAATGGGCCTCTATACACCTATGTAGATATTGCACCAAAAACCAGACATTTGCAGCTAGAATAGTCATTTACCACATTAGCAATGTATAGAGTGTATTTCTTTCAAGTTAAGACTAGTTTAAAGTTATCTTCATTGAAAAGTACAGTGCTTTTCCTTCAAAAATAAGGACATTTCAATGTGACTCCAAACTTTTGAACGGTAGTGTATATATATATATATATATATATATATATATATATATATATATATATATACACTACCGTTATATATATAAGAATATATATACAGCCCGGCCCCCAGCCAAAACATTTTTTATTGTAATTTTGAATAATTTTCCTGAGTGTGCATGAACTATTTCGGTTCAAAATAGTTAGAAATGTCACATGTTAAATGTTTAAATTTTAACTGTCCGTGTACTGTACTGTGCCAACTGTACTACTGTATGAGTATGTATTTTCTCTATAAGATAATTAAATGTTTAATTTTGCTCATAACTAATGCATTAAATAAAATGAAAAATAAACAAACTAAAATAAAATCCCCTGAAGAGCAGAGAAACCTGCGAAACGGGCTTGTAGGGATGAAATAGCCTCTGCATTTTTTCCTGACCTAACGTATATTCGCTCTCGATATTGAGCACTGTATAACGGATAAACCACAGAAACCTCGACTATATATATTTTAACTATATAGTATATTATTATTATATAATAACAAATAAAATAATGATATTAATTACATAACAAATATATGTATTACTTATTAATTGTACTATTTTGTTGTGTTGAGTTATTTTCGTTGTTCTCTGTTGTTTTACTTTAAATGTGTTGCGCAGAAAAAAGATACAACATTTTAAATTGGAAAAAATTCAAAAATTAAAGTTTGTTTTTGTACGGCTAATGTATACATAGTACAGTAATAACTATAAGATAATTAAATGTTTAATTTTGCTCATAACTAATGCATTATTACTGCCAAGCAATTAATGTGAACCTCGACTATATATATTTTAACTATATAGTATATTATTAATATATAATAACAAATAAAATCATGATATTAAATGTGTTGCGCAGAAAAAAGATACATTTTAAATTGTAAAAAATTCAAAAATTAAAGTTTGTTTTTGTACGGCTAATGTATATATAGTACAGTAATAACTATAAGATAATTAAATGTTTAATTTTGCTCATAACTAATGCATTAAATAAAATAAAAAATAAATAAAATGAAATAAAATCCCCTGAAGAGTAGAGAAACCTGCGAAACAGCCTTGTAGGGATGAAATAGCCTCTTTGTTTGTTCCTGACCTAACATATATTCGCTCTCGGGTAAACCACAGAAACCTCAACTATATATATTTTAACTATATAGTATATTATTGATATATATATAGTAACAAATAAAATAATTATATTAATTATACAACAAATATATTTATTATTTATTAATTGTACTATTTTTGAGTTTTTTTCGTTATTCTCTGTTGTTTTACTTTAGATGCGTTGCGCAGAAAAAAGATACATTTTAAATTGTACAAAGTTCAAAAGTTAAAGTTTGTTTTAGTACTGCTAATGTATACATAGTAGAGTAATAACTATAAGATAATTAAATGTTTAATTTTGCTCATAACTAATGCATTAAATAAAATGAAATAAAATCCCCTGAAGAGCAGAGAAACCTGCGAAACAGGCTTGTAGGGATGAAATAGCCTCTTTGTTTGTTCCTGACCTAACATATATTCGCTCTCGGGTAAACCACAGAAACCTCAACTATATATATTTTAACTATATAGTATATTATTGATATATATATATAGTAACAAATAAAATAATTATATTAATTATACAACCAATATATTTATTATTTATTAATTGTACTATTTTTGAGTTTTTTTCGTTATTCTCTGTTGTTTTACTTTAAATGTGTTGCGCAGAAAAAAGATACATTTTAAATTGTACAAAGTTCAAAAGTTAAAGTTTGTTTTAGTACTGCTAATGTATACATAGTAGAGTAATAACTATAAGATAATTAAATGTTTAATTTTGCTCATAACTAATGCATTAAATAAAATAAAATGAAATAAAATCCCCTGAAGAGTAGAGAAACCTGCGAAACAGGCTTGTAGGGATGAAATAGCCTCTTTGTTTGTTCCTGACCTAACGTATATTGGCTCTCGGGTAAACCACAGAAACCTCAACTATATATATTTTAACTATATAGTATATTATTGATATATATATAGTAACAAATAAAATAATTATATTACAACAAATATATTTATTACTTATTAATTGTACTATTTTTGAGTTTTTTTCATTATTCTCTGTTGTTTTACTTTAGATGTGTTGCGCAGAAAAAAGATACATTTTAAATTGTACAAAGTTCAAAAGTTAAAGTTTGTTTTAGTACTGCTAATGTATACATAGTAGAGTAATAACTATAAGATAATTAAATGTTTAATTTTGTTCATAACTAATGCATTAAATAAAATGAAATAAAATCCCCTGAAGAGCAGAGAAACCTGCGAAACAGGCTTGTAGGGATGAAATAGCCTCTTTGTTTGTTCCTGACCTAACGTATATTGGCTCTCGGGTAAACCACAGAAACCTCAACTATATATATTTTAACTATATAGTATATTATTGATATATATATATAGTAACAAATAAAATAATTATATTAATTATACAACCAATATATTTATTATTTATTAATTGTACTATTTTTGAGTTTTTTTCGTTATTCTCTGTTGTTTTACTTTAAATGTGTTGCGCAGAAAAAAGATACATTTTAAATTGTACAAAGTTCAAAAGTTAAAGTTTGTTTTAGTACTGCTAATGTATACATAGTAGAGTAATAACTATAAGATAATTAAATGTTTAATTTTGCTCATAACTAATGCATTAAATAAAATAAAATGAAATAAAATCCCCTGAAGAGTAGAGAAACCTGCGAAACAGGCTTGTAGGGATGAAATAGCCTCTTTGTTTGTTCCTGACCTAACGTATATTGGCTCTCGGGTAAACCACAGAAACCTCAACTATATATATTTTAACTATATAGTATATTATTGATATATATATATAGTAACAAATAAAATAATTATATTAATTATACAACAAATATATTTATTATTTATTAATTGTACTATTTTTGAGTTTTTTTCATTATTCTCTGTTGTTTTACTTTAAATGTGTTGCGCAGAAAAAAGAAACATTTTAAATTGTACAAAGTTCAAAAGTTAAAGTTTGTTGTAGTACTGCTAATGTATACATAGTAGAGTAATAACTATAAGATAATTAAATGTTTAATTTTGCTCATAACTAATGCATTAAATAAAATAAAATGAAATAAAATCCCCTGAAGAGTAGAGAAACCTGCGAAACAGGCTTGTAGGGATGAAATAGCCTCTTTGTTGGTTCCTGACCTAACATATATTCGCTCTCGGGTAAACCACAGAAACCTCAACTATATATATTTTAACTATATAGTATATTATTGATATATATATATATAGTAACAAATAAAATAATTATATTAATTATACAACAAATATATTTATTAATTGTACTATTTTTGAGTTTTTTTTGTTATTCTCTGTTGTTTTACTTTAGATGTGTTGCGCAGAAAAAAGATACATTTTAAATTGTACAAATTTCAAAAGTTAAAGTTTGTTTTAGTACTGCTAATGTATACATAGTAGAGTAATAACTATAAGATAATTAAATGTTTAATTTTGCTCAGAACTTTTGCATTATTGCTGTCCATAAATTAATGTGAACAACAGCCAAAGCTCAAAAGGCCGAATCTTTCGCAAACGACTCAACAATTCCGACGGCGTTCATGCTGGCGCATGCGCAGAGCACCGCCTCCTTTCTGTCGAGCCGAGCCAAAAGAGTCGGCTCTCCACAAAGAGCCGAACGTCCCACCGCTGCGTGGACTCACAACAACGGGGCACTTTCAAAATGGCGCTGGCAGGTCCCCGCGGCACCCACTTCTGGAGTGACGAGGAAACCATCTTCTTGATCCACCAGCTGAGGGAATCCGACATTTTAAAGTACCTCGACGGACGCAAAACCAGGAACGGGAAAGTGTTCGAAAAGGTGGCGAACGCGATGAAGAACGCCGGCTTCCGTCGAAGTCCCGAGCAGATCCGAGTGCGGTGGAAACGCTTGAAGCAGGTCTACTACAACACCAAGAAGGACGCGGCGAGTGGACACAAGCCAGTCTGGTGTCCGCACTTCCAGCTCCTGGACGACCTGCTCGGAGGACACCCGCGCTCCCGCAGCTTGGATGTTGGCGTCGGACTTTTGCTGCAAAGTAAGTTGCTGACAAGTTGGAGGAAACTAGCCCGGACCTAAGTGGGTCAGCTAGGATCGTGGAGAAACCCGTAAGAGGCACATTAGCTTTTGTTCAATCAATCAATCAATGTTTACTTATATAGCCCTAAATCACGAGTGTCTCAAAGGGCTGCACAAGTCCAGTCCATAGTGGATCTAACATAATAGTGAGAGTCCAGTCCATAGTGGATCTAACATAATAGTGTGAGAGTCCAGTCCATAGTGGATCTAACATAATAGTGAGAGTCCAGTCCATAGTGGATCTAACATAATAGTGTGAGAGTCCAGTCCATAGTGGATCTAACATAATAGTGTGAGAGTCCAGTCCATAGTGGATCTAACATAATAGTGTGAGAGTCCAGTCCATAGTGGATCTAACATAATAGTGTGAGAGTCCAGTCCATAGTGGATCGAACATAATAGTGTGAGAGTCCAGTCCATAGTGGATCTAACATAATAGTGTGAGAGTCCAGTCCATAGTGGATCTAACATAATAGTGTGAGAGTCCAGTCCATAGTGGATCTAACATAATAGTGTGAGAGTCCAGTCCATAGTGGATCTAACATAATAGTGTGAGAGTCCAGTCCATAGTGGATCTAACATAATAGTGTGAGAGTCCAGTCCATAGTGGATCTAACATAATAGTGAGAGTCCAGTCCATAGTGGATCTAACATAATAGTGTGAGAGTCCAGTCCATAGTGGATCTAACATAATAGTGTGAGAGTCCAGTCCATAGTGGATCTAACATCATAGTGAGAGTCCAGTCCATAGTGGATCTAACATAATAGTGTGAGAGTCCAGTCCATAGTGGATCTAACATAATAGTGAGAGTCCAGTCCATAGTGGATCTAACATAATAGTGAGAGAGTCCAGTCCATAGTGGATCTAACATAATAGTGTGAGAGTCCAGTCCATAGTGGATCTAACATAATAGTGAGAGAGTCCAGTCCATAGTGGATCTAACATAATAGTGAGAGAGTCCAGTCCATAGTGGATCTAACATAATAGTGTGAGAGTCCAGTCCATAGTGGATCTAACATAATAGCGAGAGTCCAGTCCATAGTGGATCTAACATAATAGTGTGAGAGTCCAGTCCATAGTGGATCTAACATAATAATGAGAGTCCAGTCCATAGTGGATCTAACATAATAGTGTGAGAGTCCAGTCCATAGTGGATCTAACATAATAGTGAGAGTCCAGTCCATAGTGGATCTAACATAATAGTGTGAGAGTCCAGTCCATAGTGGATCTATCATAATAGTGTGAGAGTCCAGTCCATAGTGGATCTAACATAATAGTGTGAGAGTCCAGTCCATAGTGGATCTAACATAATAGTGTGAGAGTCCAGTCCATAGTGGATCTAACATAATAGTGTGAGAGTCCAGTCCATAGTGGATCTAACATAATAGTGAGAGTCCAGTCCATAGTGGATCTAACATAATAGTGTGAGAGTCCAGTCCATAGTGGATCTAACATAATAGTGTGAGTCCAGTCCATAGTGGATCTAACATAATAGTGTGAGAGTCCAGTCCATAGTGGATCTAACATAATAGTGTGAGTCCAGTCCATAGTGGATCTAACATAATAGTGTGAGAGTCCAGTCCATAGTGGATCTAACATAATAGTGTGAGTCCAGTCCATAGTGGATCTAACATAATAGTGTGAGAGTCCAGTCCATAGTGGATCTAACATAATAGTGAGAGTCCAGTCCATAGTGGATCTAACATAATAGTGAGAGTCCAGTCCATAGTGGATCTAACATAATAGTGTGAGTCCAGTCCATAGTGGATCTAACATAATAGTGTGAGAGTCCAGTCCATAGTGCGTCTAACATAATAGTGTGAGAGTCCAGTCCATAGTGGATCTAACATAATAGCGAGAGAGTCCAGTCCATAGTGGATCTAACATAATAGTGTGAGAGTCCAGTCCATAGTGGATCTAACATAATAGTGAGAGTCCAGTCCATAGTGGATCTAACATAATAGTGAGAGTCCAGTCCATAGTGGATCTAATATAATAGTGTGAGAGTCCAGTCCATAGTACATCTAACATAATAGTGTGAGAGTCCAGTCCATAGTGGATCTATCATAATAGTGAGAGTCCAGTCCATAGTGGATCTAACATAATAGTGTGAGAGTCCAGTCCATAGTGGATCTAACATAATAGTGAGAGAGTCCAGTCCATAGTGGATCTAACATAATAGTGTGAGAGTCCAGTCCATAGTGGATCTAACATAATAGTGAGAGAGTCCAGTCCATAGTGGATCTAACATAATAGTGAGAGAGTCCAGTCCATAGTGGATCTAACATAATAGTGTGAGAGTCCAGTCCATAGTGGATCTAACATAATAGCGAGAGTCCAGTCCATAGTGGATCTAACATAATAGTGTGAGAGTCCAGTCCATAGTGCGTCTAACATAATAGTGTGAGAGTCCAGTCCATAGTGGATCTAACATAATAGCGAGAGAGTCCAGTCCATAGTGGATCTAACATAATAGTGTGAGAGTCCAGTCCATAGTGGATCTAACATAATAGTGAGAGAGTCCAGTCCATAGTGGATCTAACATAATAGTGAGAGTCCAGTCCATAGTGGATCTAATATAATAGTGAGAGTCCAGTCCATAGTGGATCTAACATAATAGTGAGAGTCCAGTCCATAGTGGATCTAATATAATAGTGTGAGAGTCCAGTCCATAGTAGATCTAACATAATAGTGTGAGAGTCCAGTCCATAGTGGATCTATCATAATAGTGAGAGTCCAGTCCATAGTGGATCTAACATAATAGTGTGAGAGTCCAGTCCATAGTGGATCTAACATAATAGTGAGAGAGTCCAGTCCATAGTGGATCTAACATAATAGTGTGAGAGTCCAGTCCATAGTGGATCTAACATAATAGTGAGAGAGTCCAGTCCATAGTGGATCTAACATAATAGTGAGAGAGTCCAGTCCATAGTGGATCTAACATAATAGTGTGAGAGTCCAGTCCATAGTGGATCTAACATAATAGCGAGAGTCCAGTCCATAGTGGATCTAACATAATAGTGTGAGAGTCCAGTCCATAGTGGATCTAACATAATAGTGTGAGTCCAGTCCATAGTGGATCTAACATAATAGTGTGAGAGTCCAGTCCATAGTGCGTCTAACATAATAGTGTGAGAGTCCAGTCCATAGTGGATCTAACATAATAGCGAGAGAGTCCAGTCCATAGTGGATCTAACATAATAGTGTGAGAGTCCAGTCCATAGTGGATCTAACATAATAGTGAGAGTCCAGTCCATAGTGGATCTAACATAATAGTGAGAGTCCAGTCCATAGTGGATCTAATATAATAGTGTGAGAGTCCAGTCCATAGTAGATCTAACATAATAGTGTGAGAGTCCAGTCCATAGTGGATCTATCATAATAGTGAGAGTCCAATCCATAGTGGATCTAACATAATAGTGTGAGAGTCCAGTCCATAGTGGATCTAACATAATAGTGAGAGAGTCCAGTCCATAGTGGATCTAACATAATAGTGTGAGAGTCCAGTCCATAGTGGATCTAACATAATAGTGAGAGAGTCCAGTCCATAGTGGATCTAACATAATAGTGAGAGAGTCCAGTCCATAGTGGATCTAACATAATAGTGTGAGAGTCCAGTCCATAGTGGATCTAACATAATAGCGAGAGTCCAGTCCATAGTGGATCTAACATAATAGTGTGAGAGTCCAGTCCATAGTGGATCTAACATAATAATGAGAGTCCAGTCCATAGTGGATCTAACATAATAGTGTGAGAGTCCAGTCCATAGTGGATCTAACATAATAGTGAGAGTCCAGTCCGTAGTGGATCTAACATAATAGTGTGAGAGTCCAGTCCATAGTGGATCTATCATAATAGTGTGAGAGTCCAGTCCATAGTGGATCTAACATAATAGTGTGAGAGTCCAGTCCATAGTGGATCTAACATAATAGTGAGAGTCCAGTCCATAGTGGATCTAACATAATAGTGTGAGAGTCCAGTCCATAGTGGATCTAACATAATAGTGTGAGAGTCCAGTCCATAGTGGATCTAACATAATAGTGTGAGAGTCCAGTCCATAGTGGATCTAACATAATAGTGTGAGAGTCCAGTCCATAGTGGATCTAACATAATAGTGAGAGAGTCCAGTCCATAGTGGATCTAACATCATAGTGTGAGAGTCCAGTCCATAGTGGATCTAACATAATAGTGTGAGAGTCCAGTCCATAGTGGATCTAACATAATAGTGTGAGAGTCCAGTCCATAGTGGATCTAACATAATAGTGTGAGAGTCCAGTCCATAGTGGATCTAACATAATAGTGTGAGAGTCCAGTCCATAGTGGATCTAACATAATAGTGAGAGAGTCCAGTCCATAGTGGATCTAACATCATAGTGGGAGAGTCCAGTCCATAGTGGATCTAACATAATAGTGTGAGAGTCCAGTCCATAGTGGATCTAACATAATAGTGAGAGACTCCAGTCCATAGTGGATCTAACATAATAGTGTGAGAGTCCAGTCCATAGTGGATCTAACATAATAGTGCGAGAGTCCAGTCCATAGTGGATCTAACATAATAGTGCGAGAGTCCACTCCATAGTGGATCTAACATAATAGTGAGAGAGTCCAGTCCATAGTGGACATTTTAAAACAAGCTATAAGTGCACTTTTGTGCACGATGTCACTAAGATGACATATCAAAACAACACTAAATTAAAGTGCACTTTTTGTACAGAACGCCACTACAATAGTTTAAAACAAACAAAGTGCACATTTGTGCATGATGTCACACAAGATATTTCAATAAGTGTCAAATAGAAATGAGCTGCATAATAGGAAGTCAAATAGTGTATGTCCTTCTGTCAATTTTAAGCACCGAACTGTCTAATAAACAGGACAAGAAGCAAGGAATCAAGCAGAGACAGATTTCAATTTTGCTCATGAGGAGAAACGTATGGGGCTGCCCACTCAGTTAGAGTCTCCCACCACACTCTGAGGCACAACCCCCACGCTCCCCCATTTTATTCAGGAGTTCCCTAGTCAACATCGCCGAGGCTGCTTCTAAAGGGAGGGGACACATATTATGCGAGCAGCCCCTAGTAGACACAATACGTGATTATTCACAATGGAAATGTGCTGAGCCTCGTGATTTCGCCCTGCCTCTGCTTTGTCTGCGTTGAGGTACTTGAAGTCCGTCCTCGGCTGTTAGCAGGCTAAAAGACACAAACAGCAGCAGCGAGGCAACTCCTAACTTGCAGTGGAAGATAACAAGTCATGTGCCTATTAGCATAAGAGTTGTGTGATTACTTATATATAATTATTCTAACACCTTCACTATGTGGTAGGTTCCTGCGGACGTTATCTCCTTCTGTTGTTGACTGCTTGTTTCATACGGTGTTGATGTGGAAATGGTTGCTTGGGCATTTTGTGGGTGTGGCACCGGCCGGAGATGTTGACATGCGGAGTTTCAAGCATGCCTTGAGTTTGATACCTGTGATCTAGGACAGTGGTCCCCAACCACCGGGCCGCGGACCAGCAAGAAAATTAATTTTTATTTTTTTTAATTTTTTTTTAATGTATTTATTTATTTTTTTTAAATTAAATCAACATAAAAAACACAATACATACATTATATGATGATGAATGGGGTGCCCAAAAAGGTCTGAAAGTAGACCAAGGGGTACATAACAAACCTTTTTTTAAGTATCTACGAGATCTCGATTGTTGGCCTTGATGGTGTCAGAGATGGTCCCAGATGGGGTGAGTTTTTCCTTGCCCGTATGTGGGCTCTGTACCGAGGATGTCGTTGTGGCTTGTGCAGCCCTTTGAGACACTTGTGATTTAGGGCTATATAAATAAACGTTGATGGATTGATTGATTGATTATATATCACTATAGATCAATACAGTCTGCAGGGATACAGTCCGTAAGCACACATGATTGTATTTCTTTATGAACCCCCCCCCCCCCCCCCCCCCCCGTCAAGCGTTGACCAGTCCCCAGCTACAAAAAGGTTGGGGACCACTGATCTAGGACATCTGTGCTAGTATCAATATTTTCAAAAATGTTCCTGAAATTCCCAAATTTCTGAAAACGGGTAAATGGAAGGACACTGCAGCACCTGCAGTGAGTGAAATTGTCCAAAAGATGGCTCCATAGCACAAACAATAAAACACCATAGGTGTTTTTGCTTTAAAAAAGATAATAAAATAGTTTTATTATCGCCGTCAGCAAAGAACAATCCATAAATCAGCTGCTCCGTCTGATAAGCCGCAGGTTTCAAAGTGTAGGGAAAAACTGTGTTAGTCTCCCAGGTCAAAATGATGGTACTAAGATGAATAAAGGGTAAACTGTTCTCTGAGGCACTGGCAGCAAATACTTCCTATTTCATCCCAAATGATGCCTAACGTTTGTATTTTCTTTGGTTTTAGAGGGTGTGCCAGATGACCAGGGAGATCCAAACAATGATCCGGAGGCGCATCCGGACAAGGATTCTGATCTCAAAAGCAACGAGAGTGTTGGATCATCATATTTGACTCACCCGCCGTCCTTTGCACCTGCCAGTACTCTATTTCCCCAGAGGAGTCCTGGACCTGGCACATTTGCGTTACTTGGTAGGTTCTTACCTTGCCCTTATGGTAAAGTATAGTATTCTCCAATAACGATTACTTTGGACTATTTTTTTTTAGGTCAAAGGCAAAGACCGAGGGGAAGACGGTCGGCGTTTGAGAGGTTCACGTCCAGCATGGAGAGAATGCAGTCGGTCTTGGCTGAACAGTTCCAGCGCTGCCAAGAAAGGCAGGAGAGACTAGTGGATAGCATCCTTCAGAGCAACGAGTCCATGGTTTCTGCTCTACTCGAAGGCCTCCAGAGTCTAAGGCCACATCCAGCGGATCACCGAGGAGAAAAAGGTTGACTGGACTTCTGTTGGTTTCTCTAGGTCAGAGGTGTCAAAGTGGTTTTCACTGAGGGCCACGTCGCAGTTATATTTGGCCCCAGAGGACCGCTTCTAACAGTCAATACTATTATTACACCATTTTTAAAAAATGCATTTTATTCGTAGATTTTTTTTTAAACTAAAATGTAAAAAAAATATGGTAAGTTGCAATAATTTCACCTCAAAATGTAGTGTATATTACTGTAAATGGAAAAACAGTACTGCTGTTTTTATGGTAAAAAAAAAAAAAAGGCAGTTCAGTTGCCAGAATTTTACTGTAAAATTGACATTTGTTTATTTTTGTACTGTAAAATACAAAAAATGTAATTTTACAGTAAAAACATTTTTTTTTTTTTACCGCAAATCAACAACTGTACATTTTTGGGTGTATTACTGTAAATGCCAAAACGACACCACCGTTTATTACAATTTAAAAAAAGCACTTTTTTTTTCATTTAGAGAAAAATGCTGTAAAAACCACAGTAAATTTCACAATTTGACCATGAAATCTATTGCTACTTTTACTTTGCACAATTTGATGGATAACTTGCTTTGAAATCATTATTATTAGTATTTATTTCTATTTAAAAATGGTTTTTAAATAGAATTTTTGCATAATTGGACAATATATAAGTTAACATCATTTGCGATTACATGGAGTACATGTCTTTTTTTCTCCCAAAATAGAAAAAGAATACATTTAGTAAGAAAAGTTACAGTACTTTATTGATACATATTATGTCCAGGCTTTCCAGGGCCAAATAAAATGATGTGGCGGGCCACATCTGGCCCCCGGGCCCTGGGTTTGACACCTGTGATCTCTGTTATCTAAAAATGGAGGACAGTGATGTGTCATAAAGAGTCGTGATTTTTTTTAGGTTATCCTTAACCATCTTATGAAATTCTAAACACATTCAACTTTTGTTTAAGTGGACAAAATTTTGGTAACTCATCCATTCTTCCATCTTCTTCCGCTTATCGGAAATCGGGTCGCGGGGGCAGCAGCCTAAGCAGGGAAGCCCAGACATCCCTCTCCCCAGCTACTTTGTCGAGCTCTTCCCAAAGCTTTCCCAGGCCAGCTGGGAGACACAGTCTCTAGAGACGAGATCTGACCAATCCAAGTCTGAGACTAGATCTGACCAATCTAAGTCTAAGACTAGATCTGACCAATCTAAGACTAGATCTGACCAGTCCAAGACTAGATCTGATCAATCTAAGTCTATGACCATGAACTGATGAAGTCTACTTGGAAGAGAGGCGAAACTTCTTCTAAGACAAACCAAACGGTCCAGTGGCGATGAATTGAATGCCCTGAGATAGTCTCTCCACCATGTCCTGGGTCTTCCCTGTGGTCTCCTACCAGTCGGACGTGCCCATGGAGGCGGTTGGGGGGGCACGTAAAAAAATAAATATACCGTATTTTTCAGATATAAGCCGTACTCACTAAATTTTAGAAGAAAACATTTTTTTTCCATATATTAGCCGCGCCAGAGTATAATCCGCACATATATATGTTGTGAAATGAGTTATTTAAACAGAAAGATTCTGTAAATGTTTATTTACATGCAAACGGTGTCTGTAACGAGGCAGTAAAACGGATGATCAAACAAAACAGAAGTCAAAAAGCTTGCTCTCCGATTAGCCGAACAGACTCAATAACTCCACGGTGATGTTACGAGACTGAAACAATACAAAAAGAATGCCATTGTAAATGAATGATACTAACACAGACACTTGTAAACGTGTTAGCATATTAGCTGACGACCTAAACTTTGGTAACTGATGCGTTCGTGCAAATAAGACTGACTGTCTTGCATCATGTGCACGTCCTGGCTTCTTGCCGTTGACGTTCTGAAACCTAAATTCAATTTAAAGAAAAGCATAATATTCCAGTTAATTGTGTAGATTTATATATTTACTAGAGTTTGAAGGATATATATATATTTTCATATATCCATATTTTTGTGTTTCTTCTTTCCTCCATAATCGTATTACAAAATAGCTAGTATTCTTCCTTCTTTACTAGTCTGCAAAGTAAGGTGTCGGTCTTCTAGCAGTGGAATGCAGAGAGTAGAGATAACACGAGAAGGAGGAATACTCCCTGTTCTGCTTCCCAGGCCAGACTCAAGATAAGAGACAATGAGAATGTGTTTGAAGTGAGAGAAGTGAGGGCGGGGGGAGATATTGAAGAGGAGAGTGCATTCCGGGATGTTTTCAGATCAACTTGGGCTACGCATTTGTATGTGTTGTTCGAGGCTGGTCTCTATTCTCAAATATTTGACAATAGATTACAAAATACCTATTCTGTGCTTGGTGGTACCTTTGAGTTCAGTTTATATGTCATCTAAGGAACTTGGGACTGACCAGCGTTTTACATCCCACTTGGAGGAACATCTGGTCAAACGCAACAATTTGAACACACAATACCTAAATGTGCTCACTCCGAACGAAACGATACGATATTGTTTTATTGTGGACTTGTGAAAAAAGACTGAACGCACTTAGTATAATTCACGACAAACATAATGCTCAAATGTTCCAACCACATTTATTAATACAAACATGAATTTTTAAGTGCAAAGAATTGTGCGGAAACTGTTTCAAGCAAATATCTGACAATTTAACGTTTAATAACGGACATACCTCAAATTGGCTCAAATATCTTTTCCAGGTGATGGTTTATCAAGTAGCTTCGCATATTTCCCGTTGTGTGCATAGTCCGCGCTTTCCCTTTTGCTTCGCGTCGCCTTGGAAACCGCTCGAGACGACGGTAGCGCTTTAGCGCGCGGACCAGCCGCCGCGGTTTGTTAGCGACATAAGTCAAAACGTTATGGATGGTCTTTGGTGAAATGTTCAGGCAAGAGCGCCAGGGAAAAAAAACTACACTCGCCAAGTTTGCAGTACACACCGTCAGACGTCACGGTATTATTGTGGCGATTTTGAATATTGTTAGAATAATTATGTATAAATCATCACACAACACTTATGCTTAAAGGCCGTTGCTGTAGTTATTATTGTCAGGTTCAAACACTGATGACATCTGTTAAACAAGACAAGAAGCAAGGAATTAAACAGACAGAATTAAATTTGGCTCAATGAGGAGAAACGCGTACACCTGGACCCTTGTACGGTGTTCCACGCTCGGACGGAAGATTGTACGCCTCCTCTTTTAATTGGACTTTCCCTGATTACATGGCAACAGCTGTTT
This sequence comes from Entelurus aequoreus, assembly GCF_033978785.1. Classification (NCBI taxonomy): domain Eukaryota; kingdom Metazoa; phylum Chordata; class Actinopteri; order Syngnathiformes; family Syngnathidae; genus Entelurus; species Entelurus aequoreus. Next base: position 11,165,445 of record NC_084747.1, on the reverse strand, counting down.
CTAAGGGAGGGGGGTCGTAAACAGCCATCGCCTTTGTTACAAAACAGTTCAAAGAAAGGGTCGTAAAACAGTTCAAAGAAAAGGTCGCCTGGAGGGGAGTCTGGTCCTGCTTCCTCTCCGCTTTGTAGTTCTCGGGTCAAGACAAAATCTTTCTGTGGATTACAGTACATCAAAGAAACAGAACACCTTCATGTTGCTTCCCATCCTACACAGTGGAGTTTTACAAGCCTTCTTCTGGGTAGGATCAAAGACCGCTTTTTGTCCTCTCGCAGGGCGAGCTGAACTCAATGTAACACAAAGTTTTGTGATAACTTAGATACAATTATTCTGACAATCATCAATTGTGCTGAAGTTGTACTTTTCTATCCGTGCAAAGGGACAACTTGCAATCTTGGATCGCGAGTCGTCTCGTATCAGTGTTTGTGTCCAGACCCGGCCTGCTGACTGCCAAGGGCGAACATCGAGTACCTTGACGCAGACAAAGCAGAGACAGGGCCATATCACGAGTGTCAGCACATTTCCGTTTCTGAATAATCATATATTGTGTCTAACTGGGGCGGCTGAAATTACCCCCCCCCCCCGCCTTCCTTCAGAAGCAGCCTCAGTGATGTAACCAGGGTCCTCCCGAATAAATAGTGGAGCACGTGGGCCGTGCCTGAGGGCGTAGGTTGGAACTGTAACTGAGTGTGCAGCCCAATACGTCCCTCCTCATTGAGCAAAATTGAACTCTGTCTCTGCATGATTCCTTGCTTCTTGTCTGTTTAATAGATGTCGTCAGTGTTTGAACCTGACAATATACCGCTAATGTTCAAACTATTGTTGTGCTAAACGGGCTAACTTGATCATATTTGACGTGTCTACGCTAACGTAAGTTTGTGTCCTGCAGACGTCCGGCAGCTGATTGGTCGCCCCCACATTAAAGAGGAAGACCTCACTCAGGAAGGAGGGCCGAAGGAGGCTGAGCTCACCGAGTCGCCACCGACTGGTGTCTCCGGGAAGACCGAGGACAAGCCGCCCGAGTCCTCACAGCTTGGTCACGGTCCAAGAGAGGAGACCGGAGGGGCGGAGCCTCCAAGCAGCAGCAGCAGCTCACTTGGACACACACCCGAAGCTGATGGAGGAGCGGACAACCTCCTAGCTCCACTGTCAGATTGTGACGACAGCACGTCGCACTTTTCCGAGGACGACGACGCCCGAGAACCTTTGAGCAGCGATACGGACGACGACGCGATACCAGGACTCACGCTGACGACAAACGCGCCGCAAGGAAGGCCGGTAAAAACTCGCCGACGTGCCCGGTTTGTGCTAAAAGATTTCCTTACGGGTGTCTTTTGGCTAAGCACATGCGAACGCACACAGGGGAGAAACCCTTTTGTTTGCGCAGTCTGCGACAAAAGGTTCACCGCCAAACATAATATGATGTCCCACATGAAAACACACACGCCGTAGGGGAAAGTACTTGTACACATTTTCCTGCAAGTCCTCTGAAAGTAGCGGTAAAGTGGAAAAACAAGTTGACTTTATGTGTTTCATTGTATCCATCAAACCATATCCAATTGTATTTACAATTTGAAAATGCGTAAAAACACAGTTTAAACATCACAAAATGCCGCAAGTTCAGTCAGCCATTTGGAATATTCCTCTTCGACTATCCTCGGCAATTTCCGTAGAGTCTACGTCACTGTGGTAACGCTTCTGCACTCTGACCATATTATTAGGTCAGTCATACTGGAAATACACAAAAATTGTAAGGAGATGTGCTGTTTATCATTTATCATCCTAATGTAAGACGACAACACATTTGCTTGGTTTTTTTTATGCATTCAAAATCATAAATAACATAGAGGTATTTGTTTCATGTCTCTAAGACGTTCCTACCGGAAGTTACAAGCAGTTTTGTCTGAGTTTTCCTCTGAGGAGCAGTTTTGTCTCTGTTTTATTCAAAAATTGCGCTAGAGCGCAATTTTGAGTTTTGGGGTTCGTTTTTTTTTTAGATCGCAATTTCCACCAGTCCCGATGTGTGTGAAAAGTTTGGTGAGTTTTGAAGTATTTTAAGGGGGTCAAATTACAGCTCAAAGAGGCAAAAATGAGTGTTTTTAGTCATTTTTTGTGTTGAAGGGGAAATTGCCAACTTCCTGTTGGTTTTTGTCCAAGGATGTGAATTTATGAATTGTAGGTCTAAGTGAGACCTACATACAGGTTTTTGTTTCATGTCTCTACGACCTTCCTAGTGGGAGTTACATGCAGTTTTTTTTTGTTTTTTTCCTAGGGGGCGCTAGAGCGCAATTTTGATTTTTGGGGCACGTTTTTCTATGTGTGTGTAAAATTTGGTGAGTTTTGAAGCATGTTAAGGGGGGCAAAGTAGTGCGCAAAGCTGCGGAATGATAATAATAATAATAAAACCTTACAATTTCAATAGTGTCCTTTGTCCCTGTACAAAGGACTCCCTGTGGGACTCCTTTATACAGGGTACATGCGGACCCTAATAAAACCTTACAATTTCAATAGTCTCCTTTGTCCCTTTACAAAGGACTCCCTGTGGGACTCCTTTATACAGGGTACATGCGGACCCTAATAAAACCTTACAATTTCAATAGTGTCCTTTGTCCCTGTACAAAGGAGTCCCACAGGGGTACATGCGGACCCTAAATAGCTAACAATTGATTCAACAGATCGAGGGTCCTCTCATTATACTCTCTAAAAACATCCAATAACATGTTGTGACCTGAATATTAACCAAATATGGGTGATGTTGTTGTCAGGTTCAAACACTGATGACATCTATTAGATAGATAGATAGTACTTTATTGATTCCTTCAGGAGAGTTAAACAGACAAAGAAGCAAGGAATTAAACAGAGACATAATTCAATTTGGCTCAATGAGGAGAAACCCGTAGACCTGTACCCTTGAACAGTCTTCCACCACGCTCTGACGAAAGATTGTACGCCTCCTCTTTTATTTGGACTTTCCCTGATTACATGGCAACAGCTGTTTCTAAAGGGAGGGGGGTCGTAAACAGCCGTCGCCTTTGGTTACAAAACAGTTAAAAGAAAAGGTGCCTGGAGGGGGGTCAGGTCCTGCTTCCTCTCCGCTTTGTAGATCTCGGGTCGAGCCAAAATCTTCCTGTGGATTACAATACATTAAAAAAACCCGACACCTTCATGTCGCTTCCCATCCTACACAGTGGAGTTTTACAAGCCTTTTGGTTGGTAAGATCAAAGACAGCTTTTGTCTGCTCGCCGGGAACTCATGGAAACACAAAGTTTTGTGATAACTTGGATGCAATTATTCTGACAATTGTTATTATAAGCGCTGACGCAGACGGACTATTTTATTGATAGCAGTGAGCTAATGCTATCTTACGCCGCTATTGTTGGACAAACTGAGCCGCCCATTGCTTCTGCTTCGTCTCAAACTTGCTAAAAGTAAATTCTAGATCAGGGGTCACCAACCTTTTTGAAAGCAAGAGCTACTTCTTGGGTAGTGATTAATGCGAAGGGCTACCAGTTTGATACACACTTAAATAAATTGCCAGAAATAGCCAATTTGCTCAATTTACCTTTAACTCTATGTTATTATTAATAATTAATGATATTTACACTTAATTGAACGGTTTAAAAGAGGAGAAAACACAAAAAAAAATGACAATTAAATTTTGAAACATAGTTTATCTTCAATTTCGACTCTATAAAATTCAAAATTCAACCGAAAAAAAGAAGAGAAAAACTAGCTAATTCGAATCTTTTTGAAAAAAATTAAAAAAAGAATTTATGGAACATCATTAGTAATTTTTTCTGATTAAGATTCATTTTAGAATTTTGATGACATGTTTTAAATAGGTCAAAATCCAATCTGCACTTTGTTAGAATATATAACAAATTGTACCAAGTTATATTTCTAACAAAGACAAATCATTATTTCTTCTAGATTTTCCAGAACAAAATTTTTAAAAGAAATTCAAAAGACTTTGAAATAACATTCTACAGATTTTCTAGATTTGCCAGAATAATTTTTTTTGAATTTCAATCATAATAAGTTTGAAGAAATATTTCAAAAATATTCTTCGTCGAAAAAACAGAAGCTAAAATGAAGAATTAAATTAAAATGTATTTATTATTCTTTACAATAAAAAAAATAAATTTACTTGAACATTGATTTAAATTGTCAGGAAAGAAGAGGAAGGAATTTAAAAGGTAAAAAGGTATATGTGTTTAATAATCCTAAAATCATTTTTAAGGTTGTATTTTTTCTCTAAAATTGTCTTTCTGAAAGTTATAAGAAGCAAAGTAAAAAAATTAATGAATTTATTTAAACAAGTGAAGATCAAGTCTTTAAAATATTTTCTTGGATTTTCAAATTCTATTTGAGTTTTGTCTCTCTTAGAATTAAAAATGTCGGGCAAAGCGAGACCAGCTTGCTAGTAAATAAATAAAATGTAAAAAATAGAGGCAGCTCACTGGTAAGTGCTGCTATTTGAGCTATTTTTAGAACAGGCCAGCGGGCTACTCATCTGGTCCTTACGGGCTACCTGGTGCCCGTGGGCACCGCGTTGGTGACCCCTGTTCTAGATTATAGTTCAGGCATCTGCCAGCTGGTAGTAGACAAATGTGGCCATGGACCGTCAGGCTGGTCCACATTCTCGTCCCTGAGGTGGCCAAAAAGACACTTGTTGCAGAAACTTTTCTTTTAACCCTTTTGTGAGGATTGTGATTGAATCTTAATCCAAACGGAATCATGCGAGCGTCCCGTGGGTCGGCATCCCGGCGAGAATGGAAATATCGCAGTAAGTGTTTTATTTTGCTTTGCCATGGTTAGTTTTGTATGTTTAGCACCTAGCGACGCTGCTAACGCTATACTGTCAAAATGAAACTGCATCCATCACTTGACTTCTAAAACGTATTGCTCGTCCTCTTTGTGTTCGGGCTCAAAAATATAAGGTCCTTTTCCCCAAAAGTAATCGTTGGTTGGCTCTCCCAAATTCTGCTTGATTATCATTGTTGTTGATGGGGAAGTGGTCTGTGGCTCACGTGACTGGCTTCCTCCTCTCAGGAACCTCCCTGAGATTGATTGCTATTTTGATCATATATACTGTATTTATTCACAAATTTTGGAATATTTTAGTGTCATAATAAATCTGTTATATATGTGAATAGCCTCAATATAAGGTGACTTGTTTTTCCACTCTAGAAGTTAGAATATTTCCCATGACTTTTATATATCCTTTAATATATTTGGTTTATTGCTGTATTTGAACATTGAATGCAACTCAGTAGTTTTTGTTGTGTCTGTCAAAAATCTAAATATTGTTTTCAAAGGGATGTGAATCTTTACACACGCACGACTCAATTCCATCAAGACTCGATTCTCGCTTCAAACCAATTCCCGCGATGTATTACGTATAGGGATGTAACGTATTGTAGATATTGCGGTTTCAAAATCAACAGAATGATCCTGTGACGTTTAAAACTTGGCGAGTGTAGTTTTTTTCTGGCACTTTTTCTTTATCCACGTCTCTCGTAATCCTCGGAACGGCAACGTGGGAGAGAAAGAGGAAGCAGGAAGTGATGCGTGTTTCACTTTGTACTAGATAGGAGGATTTTTTTTTTTATTATCAAAATTTGTCCATAACTGTTTTGAGTTATGTTGACAAAAAAAAAAAAACTGGCAAAATCTGAACCGCCACACTCGTCCAAAAGAGATTCGGTTGAGGCGCATCTGCTTCACGCCAAACTACTTGATAAGCAAGCATCACCCGGAAAAGATGAAGCCATTCAAGCTTAACGTCAATTGGTGAGCTATTTACGTTTGAAAAAGTTCAAATAGGGAAACTGAATTTTCCTAACTAATATAAAATGTCCACTGTAGAGGACACTGCTTCTCAAAAACTACGATTTGAAAGACACTAAATAAATCACAGGTGTCAAACTCAAGGCCCGGGGGCCACATGTGGCCCGCCACTTCATTTTATTTGGCCCTGGAAATAATATAAAGTACTGTAACTTTTCTTACTAAATGTATTCTTTCTCTCTATTTTGGCAGAAAAAAAACATGTACTCCATGTAATCGCACATTATGTTAACTTAAATATTGTCTAATTATGCAAAAATGTCAATCAAACATATTTTTTAAATAGACATAAATACTAATAATAATGATTTCAAAGCAAGTTATCCGTCAAATGGTGCCATGTAAAAGTAGCAATAGATTTCATGGTCAAATTGTGAAATTTACTGTGCTTTTTACAGCATTTTTCTCTAAATGAAAAAAACAGTACTTTTTTTTTTTTTTACTGTAATAAATGGTGCCGTTTGGCATTTACAGTAATACACCGGAAAAAAAACTTCAGAAAAAAAAACAAATAAATTGGCAGCTCAGTTGCCAAAATTTTACTGTAAAATTGCATTTTTTTTCATTGACCGTAAAAAAAACAAATGTACATTTTACAGTAAAATTCTGGCAACTGAGCTGCCAGTTTGTTTTTTGTACCGCAAATCAACAAGTGTATATTGTTGGGTGTATTACTGTAAATGCCAAAACGGCACCACAGTTTATTACAGTAAAAAAAAAGTACTGTTTTTTTTCATTTAGAGAAAAATGCTGTAAAAAAAACACAGTAAATTTCACAATTTCACCATGAAATCTATTGCTACTTTTACATTGCAGCTCAGTTGCCAAAATTTTACTGTAAAATTGCATTTTTTAATTGACAGTAAAAAACAAATGTTAATTTTGCAGTAAAATTCTGGCAACTGAACTGCCTTTTTTTAACCATAAAAACAGCAGTACGGTTTTTCCCATTTACAGTAATATACACTCCGTTTTGAGGTTTTTACATTTTAGTTTAAAAAAAAATCTACTAATAAAAAGCATACAAAATTGTCTAATAATAGTATTCACTGTTAGAAGCGGCCCTCTGGGGCCAAACATAACTGCCCAGTGGCCCTCAGTGGAAATGACCATGAGCCCTCTGCACTAAAGTGAACTTTTTTGTTTACAACTGTCAGGTTCAAACACTGATGACATCTATTAAACAAGACAAGAAGCAAGGAATTAAACAGAGACAGAATTAAATTTGGCTCAATTGAGGAAAGACGTCTGGACTGTACTTAGTCTCACTACGCTCTGACGAAAGATTGTACGCCTCCTCTTTTATTTGGACTTTCCCTGATTACGTGGCAACAGCTGTTTCTAAGGAAAGGGGGTCGTAAACAGCCATCGCCTTTGGTTACAAAACAGTTCAAAGGTCGGTTCAAAGAAAAGGTGGTAAAGGAGTTCAAAGAAGAGGTCGCCTTGAGGGGAGTCAGGCCCTGCTTCCTCTCTGCTTTGTAGTTCTCGGGTCAAGACAAAATCTTTCTGTGGATTACAATACATCAAAGAAACAGAACACCTTCATGTTGCTTCCCATCCTACACAGTGGAGTTTTACAAGCCTTCTTCTTGGTAGGATCAAAGACAGCTTTTGTCCTCTCGCCGGAACTCATGGCAACACAAAGTTTTGTGATAACTTAGATACAATTATTTTAACAACAACGTTACTGTAAGACACACAACTGGCAGGTTTTTCTTGTTTTTTTAGTTTTTTTAAAATAGATGTCCTTCACGCTTCAGAATACATGTTTGTAGTAATAAATATGATTTGAGCTTTATGTTTGTGTTCAATTACAGTAAAAGTGTGTTGGTCCTAAACATTTGACTTCATTTGACACACTTGAACATTTTTAAAGGCCTACTGAAATGAATTTTTTTTATTTAAACGGGAATAGCAGATCCATTCTATGTGTCATACTTGATCATTTTGCGATATTGCCATATTTTTGCTGAAAGGATTTAGTATGGAACAACGTCGATAAAGTTCGCAACTTTTGGTCTCTGATTAAAAAAAAAAACCTTGCCCCTACCGGAAGTAGCGTGACGTTGTCAGTTGTTCACTCCCTCATATTTTCCTATTGTTTTCAACGCAGCTAGAGCTATTTGGACCATTACCCCATTAATTTGAGCGAGGATGAAAGATTCGTGGATGAGGAACGTTAGAGTAACGGACTAGAATGCAGTGAAATACATATTTTTTTTCGTTCTGACCGTAACTTAGGTACAAGCTGGCTCATTGGATTCCACACTCTCTCCTTTTTCTATTGTGGATCACGGATTTGTATTTCAAACCACCTGGGATACTATATCCTCTTGAAAATGAGAGTCGAGAACGCGAAATGGACATTCAGTGCCTTTTATCTCCACGACAATACATCGGCGAATGCTTTAGCTACGAGCTAATGTGATAGCATCGTGCTTTAACTGCATATAGAAACAAAAGAAATAAACCCCTGACTGGAAGGATAGATAGAAAATCAACAATACTATTAAACCGTGGACATGTAAATACACGGTTAATGCTTTCCAGCCTGGCGAAGGTTAACAATGCTGTGCTAACGACGCCATTTAAGCTAACTTAGCAACGCGACCGCACAGAACTATGATAAAAACATTAGCTCTCCACCTACGCCAGCCAGCCCTCACCTGCTCATCAACACCCGTGCTCACCTGCGTTCCAGCGATTGGCGGAAGGACGAAGGACTTCACCCGATGCGTTTGGCGGCCCGGAGACGTAGGAAGTCAAGGTGAGGTCGGCGGATAGCGCGTCTGCTCTCCAACAAAGTCCTCCTGGTTGTGTTGCTGTAGTCTGCTGCTAATACACCGATCCACCTACAACTGTCTTCTTTGCAGCCTTCATTGTTCATTAAACAACTTGCAAAAGATGTCCAGAATACTGTGGAATTATGAAATGAAAACAGAGCTTTTTGTATAGGATTCTACGGGGTACCATAACTTCCGTTACTCTGACTTCGTCACGCGCATACGTCATCATACCGCGACGTTTCAGCCGGATATTTCCCGGGAAATTTAAATGTCACTTTATAAGTTAACCCGGCCGTATTGGCATGTGTTGCAATGTTAAGATTTCATCATTGATATATAAACTATCAGACTGCGTGGTCGGTAGTAGTGGCTTTCAGTAGGCCTTTAAGTCTTTTTTGTTTTTGGACATGTATCACAATTATATCATACCGTAGCCTTAATATCGTGACAATATCATACCGGGTAGATTTTGATATTGTTACATCCCGAATTATTTGGTGTAAAAATGACGATAGACTCTTTCAATACAGGTTGGAGAAGATGGAGATGGCCTTTTGGAATGGCTTGTTTTATTATTATTCTCCCACTTGGATCCCATTATGAAGGCACCTAACATGCACAAAATAATAATCACACGTCTGTTTAGGTCGAAATTTTTTTTATATATTCGCGGTCCCAAACATGAAATGTCCAAATTGACTCTGTAGGGCCCCCCCACCCCTTTGAAAATTCTAAGAAAATGATCCCGGGGCCACCAGTTTCACGTATCGTCTGGAAAATGTCCGAGGACGTCTTATCATGACAAGATCCATGTAGCAGTCTCAAGGACCCTTCATGGACCACAATGGAAACTAGCCTTTTGGCTTTTTGTGCCATCCTTTTGCCTTTTGTAAAGCATTATGTGGATTCTATTCTATAAGATGTCAATAAACTTCTCAATCAATCAATCAATCAATCAAAAAACCCATACTTGAAAACAAACAGGAAGTCAGAAACCTAGGTGTCCGTCGGCCATTTTTAGGCCAAAAACAGAGGTCGTACTTTAACCAACTCCTCCTAGGGACTTGGACCAAGGGAACCGGGGTTAAAATGGCGGGCGATGATAAATTGCGAAGGGGTTTTGTCCACGCCATAAGATGCGGTAGCGGCACGGCGCCCGACTTTGTTCCGATGGTTCTCCACAAAACTCTTTTTGATTTGAACTCGGCGCCACAAATTCAGACCTAGGTAAGATTGGGCTGGAATGATGATGACACCTCCACGTTCCCGGTGGGTCAGTACCCGTTTGTGGTTGGGCGGGAAAAACTGCTCCTCGCCATCAACCCTCAAACTGTCATTACTTGACGTGAAGTGATCAGCTTGCCTTCCAAACTGATACCAGCCTTTAAAAGCCTACTGAAATGATTTTTTTTTTATTCAAACGGGAATAGCAGATCCATTCTATGTGTCATACTTGATCATTTCGCGATATTGCCATATTTTTGCTGAAAGGATTTAGTAGAGAAAATCGACGATAAAGTTCGCAACTTTTGCTCGCTGATAAAAAAAGCCTTGCCTGTAGCGGAAGTAGCGTGACGTCACAGGAGCTAGTATTCCTCACAATTCCCCGTTGTTTACAATGGAGCGAGAGAGATTCGGAGCGACAAAGCGACGATTACCCCATTAATTTGAGCCAGGATGAAAGATTCGTGGATGAGGAACGTTACAGTGAAGAACTCGAGAGGCAGTGATGGACGTATCTTTTTTCGCTCTGACCGTAACTTAGGTACAAGCTGGCTCATTGGATTCCACACTCTCTCCTTTTTCTATTGTGGATCACGGATTTGTATTTTAAACCACCTGGGATACTATATCCTCTTGAAAATGAGAGTCGAGCACGCGAAATGGACATTTAAAGTGACTTTTATCTCCACGACAATACATCGGTGACACACTTAGCTACTGAGCTAACGTGATAGCATCGTTCTCAAATGAAGATAGAAACAAAATAAATAAACCCCTGACTGGAAGGATAGACAGAAGACCAACAATACTATTAAACCATGTACATGTAACTACACGCTTAAAAATTCTCAGCCTGGTAAGGCTTAACAATGCTGTTGCTAACGACGCTAAGGCTAATTTAGCAACTTAGCAACCGGACCTCACAGAACTATGATAAAAACATTAGCGCTCCACCTACGCCAGCCAGCCCTCATCTGCTCATCAACACCCGTGCTCACCTGCGTTCCAGCGATCGACGGCGCGACGAAGGACTTCACCCGTGGGTTTGGCGGCAAGCATCGGCTAGGCGTAGTAAGTAGTCCTTGTTGTGTTGCTGTAAGTATTGTACTTAGCCGCTAATACACCGATCGATCCCACCTACAACTTTCTTCTTTGCAATCTCCATTGTTCATCAAACAAATTGCAAAAGATTCACCAACACAGTGGAATTTTGTCGAAGAAAACAAGAGGTTTTTGTATCGGGTCGATGGGGTACAACCACTTCCGTGGATTTTGTGACGTCACGCGCATAAATCATATCCAAAGGAGTTTTTCAACCGGAAGTGTGGCGGGCGCGACGAAGGACTTCACCCGATCATGGGTGCGGTCGGCGGCTAGCGTCGGATAGCGCGTCTGCTATCCAAGTCAAAGTCCTCCTGGTTGTGTTGCTGCAGCCTGCCGCTAATACACCGACCCCACCTACAGCTTTCTTCTTTGCTGTCTCCATTGTTCATTAAACAAATTGCAAAAGATTCACCAACACAGATGTCCAGAATACTGTGGAATTATGTGGTGAAAACAGACGACTTAAGCTGGCCACAGTGCTATTCCAAAATGTCTGCTTCAACCCGTGACGTCAGGCGCAAACGTCATCATTCCGAGAGGTTTTCAGCCGGATATTTAGCGGGAAAATTAAAATGTCACTTTATAAGTTAACCCGGCCGTATTGGCATGTGTTGCAATGTTAAGATTTCATCATTGATATATAAACTATCAGACTGCGTGGTCGCTAGTAGTGGCTTTCAGTAGGCCTTTAAGGTGACTAGACGTTGATATCGACACCACTATCACCGTCTTGTGCTGGAAAATGTTAACAGTCACAACTTCCTTGATTTCCCAATGTATCTGACGGTATGGACGACATGATGGGACAGGCTGCACCTTGATGATTCCTAGACTGCATTTCAACTGGTGAGTAAGTTTTCATTGTAATATCCATCGCCCCTAAGAATAGTTTGTTACTCATTTCTTGGTTTGAAGGGTAAATTGGTAGCCTTTTAATAGATGAATTATTCCTGTAGGTATTTTGCTTTACACTCTGTACTGGATTCAGTTTTTGGTTTGTGAAATAGGAATCAAGTTCCTGTGTATTGATCAGCTGATTGACCCACATGATACAAATGTTGTTGTGATGTTTCCATAAATTTAGGCTTGTCTCGACACCAAAATGTACTTTGATACTTTTCGATACTTTCCTAAATAAAGGGCACCGCAAAAAAATGTCATTATTGTCTTTATTGGAACAACAAATGTTAGTGTACATGAAACATATGTTTATTATTGTCATTTAGTCCTTCAATAAAATAGTCAACTTGTCTTTTAGTAGTGAGTAAACAAACAAAGACTCCTAATTAGTCTGCAGTAACATATTGTGTCATTTATACACCTATTATTTTGTACACATTATAAAGGACAAACTGTAAAAATGTATTAATAATCTACTTGTTCATTTACTGTGGTTATTTTCTGTTTTAACACGTTCTATCTACACTTCTGTTATAATGTAATAATCACTTATTCTTATCTTCTTTCATACTTTACATTAGTTTTGGATGATACCACACATTTAGATGTCGATCCGATACCAAGTAGTTACAGGATCATACATTGGTCATATTCAAAGTCCTCATGTGTCCAGGGACATATTTCATGGCTTTATGAATATAATATAAATAAAAAGAAAAAAAACTTTGTGACGATAAAAAATATTGATGTAATCATAGTAGTATCGACTAGATACGCTATTGTACTTGGTATCATTACAGTGGATGTCAGGTGTAGATCCACCCATGGCGTTTGTTTACATTGTGAGCTATTGTATCCTCCTACGGTGTGTAGTGAAGCATGTTTAGATATTCCTTGTCCTGCAGTGATAATGATACTTGTAAGAAACGTACTTTATTTGTCGCCATGGAGTGATTTACAAGTATGGATGGACATTAGCAGCTAGCTAGATAGCCAT
>NC_084747.1:11115086-11147586 GCF_033978785.1 Entelurus aequoreus | reverse complement strand
CAGATGAGGGCTGGCGTAGGTGGATAGCTAATGTTTTTAGCATAGCTCTGTCGAGGTCCCGTAGCTAAGTTAGCTTCAATGGCGTCGTTAGCAACAGCATTGCTAGGCTTCGCCAGGCTGGACAGCATTAACCGTGTGGTTACAGGTCCAGGGTTTGGTTCGGTGTCTCCTGATAGTAGAAGTAATAGTAGTATTGTTGATTTTCTGTCTATCCTTCCAGTCAGGGACTTATTTGTTTTGTTTCTATATGCAGTAAAGCACGATGCTATCACGTTAGCTCCGTAGCTAAAGACCTTCCGTCGATGTATTGTCGTGGAGATAAAAGTCACTTTAAATGTCCATTTCGCGTTCTCGACTCTCATTTTCAAGAGGATATAGTATCCCAGGTGGTTTAAAATACAAATCCGTGATCCACAATAGAAAAAGGAGAGAGTGTGGAATCCAATGAGCCAGCTTGTACCTAAGTTACGGTCAGAGCGAAAAAAGATACGTCCTGCACTGCACTCTAGTCCTTCACTCTCACTTTCCTCATCCACGAATCTTTCATCCTCGCTCAAATTAATGGGGTAATCGTCGCTTTCTCGGTCCGAATCGCTCTCGCTGCTGGTGTAAACAATTTGCAGATGTGTGGAGCTCCACAACCTGTGACGTCACGCTACTTCCGGTACAGGCAAGGCTTTTTTATCAGCGACCAAAACTTTATCGTCGATGTTCTCTACTAAATCCTTTCAGCAAAAATATGGCAATATCGCGAAATGATCAAGTATGACACATAGAATGGATCTGCTATTCCCGTTTAAATAAGAACATCTCATTTCAGTAGGCCTTTAAAGGCCTACTGAAAGCCACTACTAGCGACCACGCAGTCTGATAGTTTATATATCAATGATGAAATCTTAACATTGCAACACATGCCAATACGGCCGGGTTAACTTATAAAGTGACATTTTAAAATTCCCGCCACACTTCCTCTTGAAAAACTCCTTTGGATATGATTTATGCGCGTGACGTCACAGAATCCACGGAAGTGGTTGGACCCCATCGACCCGATACAGAAACCTCTTGTTTTCTTCGACAAAATTCCACAGTATTGTGGACATCTGTGTTGGTGAATCTTTTGCAATTTGTTTAATGAACAATGGAGACTGCAAAGAAGAACGTTGTAGGTGGGATCGGTGTATTAGCGGCTAAGTACAATACTTACAGCAACACAACAAGGACTACTTACTACGCCTAGCCGATGCTTGCCGCCAAACCCACGGATGAAGTCCTTCGTCGCGCCGTCGATCGCTGGAACGCAGGTGAGCACGGGTGTTGATGAGCAGATGAGGGCTGGCTGGCGTAGGTGGAGCGCTAATGTTTTTATCATAGTTCTGTGAGGTCCGGTTGCTAAGTTGCTAAATTAGCCTTAGCGTCGTTAGCAACAGCATTGTTAAGCCTTACCAGGCTGAGAATTTTTAACCGTGTAGTTACATGTCCATGGTTTAATAGTATTGTTGATCTTCTGTCTATCCTTCCAGTCAGGGGTTTATTTATTTTGTTTCTATCTGCATTTGAGCCAGATGCTATCACGTTAGCTCCGAAGCTAAAGTGTGTCACCGATGTATTGTCGTGGAGATAAAAGTCAGTGTGAATGTCCATTTCGCGTTCTCGACTCTCATTTTCAAGAGGATATAGTATCCCAGGTGGTTTAAAATACAAATCCGTGATCCACAATAGAAAAAGGAGAGAGTGTGGAATCCAATGAGCCAGCTTGTACCTAAGTTACGGTCAGAGCGAAAAAATATACACCCTGCACTGCACTCTAGTCCTTCACTCTCACGTTCCTCATCCACAAATCTTTCATCCTCGCTCAAATTAATGGGGTAATCGTCGCTTTGTCGCTCCGAATCTCTCGCTCCATTGTAAACAACGGAAAATTGTGAGGAATACTAGCTCCTGTGACGTCACGCTACTTCCGGTACAGGCAAGGCTTTTTTTTATCAGCGAGCAAAAGTTGCGAACTTTATCGTCAATGTTCTCTACTAAATCCTTTCAGCAAAAATATGGCAATATCGCAAAATGATCAAGTATGACACATAGAATGGATCTGATATTCCCGTTTAAATAAGAACATCTCATTTCAGTAGGCCTTTAAATGACTTTTAGTCATAAAAAAAATGTAAAATTCTGGTTCAATGCAGGATGTGGCTCGCTGATTGGCGGGCCACATCCTGCATTTAGACATTTTGGACACCAGCAAAACGATCCGCAGGAGCCATCCCTCCAACTCCATTCCCACACCCAGCAACGGTGCACAGGAAGGCGGGGAAGAAGGTAAGTCAAAAAGGCAGCCAAAATGGTCAAAAGTCCCAAATGTTTTTGACCATTTTGACCAAAAATGCCGGGATGTCCAAAATGTCCAACACGCCTTTCCCCCAAAACAATGTATCCTTAACAGACGACAAAATTGGGACTTTTGACCATATTGGCCACCTTTTCCCCCTCTTCTTCCCCGCCTTCCTGTGCACCATTGCTGGGTGTGTTTTGGTTCCAGTCCCACGAGTTCCGCCGGACGCCGGGATGTCCAAAACACACCCAGCAATGGTGCACAGGAAGGCGGGGAGGAAGAGGGGAAAAGGCGGACAAAATGGCCATTGGGGCGGTATTTTGGACAAAATTGGGACTTTTGACCATTTTGGCCAAATAAAGAAGAGGGGAAAGGCGATCATTGGAGCCTTTCCAAGCCGACCTAGAGCCGGCGTACGGACACCGGGGTGCACATGTCCAAAACACACCCAGCAATGGTGCTGTCCCCTCTTCTTCCCACACATTCATTTATTTGTGGTGGCCCGCCACGAAAGAATTACGTCCGCCACAAATAAAATAAAAAAAAGTTTTTATTTATACATTTTTTTAATTAATTTTTTTTTGTTTTTTTGTTGTCCTGTCCAGCTTCTCAGGCAAATCATATAGTTGATGTAGATGCCCATATCGGCTGTTCACATTTACTTTACAAAAGAGAAGTGTAGGATACTTCTCTTGTTGCCTTATTTGTATTTGACCACTACTGTTTTCTGTTTATTTGTTACTGACTGTGGCAGGACACCTCTGCCTCTGTTTCACTTTATGTTGCTGGTAAATAATATGGTTGTAGTAGTAGGCTAAAGTTAAGTTATTTAGTATGCACTAATTAAAGGGGCAGAGCTTTAAGAGACATTTTAGCTTTTATATTTTATAAGATATATATTTTTTGTAAGAACCACAATTAATAAATATATTTCAGTGAATAACTTATTGTTTAAATCTGTATATAAATATGTACATAAAGTGTTGTAATTATATTGTAAAATGGATGGCTGGATGGACGTTTAAAACAAAACTGTTGTTATTAATTAGTAAGTATACATTTTTTGAGCCTTTTTAGAGAAAATCATATCATTGTAGTAAATTATGCAAATTACTCATGGTGACCACGCCCATAGCCACGCCCCCACCGCCACAGGTATCTTGGCAGTTTATGGGAAACACTGACCAATTAACATTTAACATTAGGGGGATGGAGTCAAAGTCCACGATGTCCAGGGTTTTTCACAAAACACAGTGACTTATTTTTTGAGCCAAGGCACATTTTTTTGCGTTGAAAAAATGCGGAGGCACACCACCAGCAGACATCATAAACTCAGTTGACAGTAAAAAGTCGTCGTTGTAATAGTTGGATATGACTTTAAAGCATAACCAAGCATGCATCACTATAGCTCTTGTCTCAAAGTAGGTGTACTGTCACCACCTGTCACATCACACCCTGACTTATTTGGACTTTTTTTGCTGTTTTCCTGTGTGTAGTGTTTTACTTCTTGTCTGGCGCTCCTATTGTGATGTCTTTTTCTCTTTTTTTTTGGTATTTTCCTGTAGCAGTTTCATGTCTTCCTTTTGAGCGATATTCTCCACACCTGATTTGTTTTAGCAATCAAGAATATTTCAGTTGTTTTTATCCTTCTTACTGGGGACATTGTTGATTGTCATGTCATGTTCGGATGTACTTTGTGGACGCCGTCTTTGCTCCACAGTAAGTCTTTGCTGTCGTCCAGCATTCAGTTTTTGTTTCCTTCGCAGCCAGTTCAGTTTTAGTTTGGTTCTGCATAGCCTTCCCTAAGCTTCAATGCCTTTTCTTAGCGGCGCTTGCCCTTTGTTTATTTTTGGTTTAAGCATAAGATACCTTTTCACCTGCACGCTGCCTCCCGCTGTCGGTGGGTAGGTAGCTGAGGTGGGTAGGTTGTGAGTTCAAACCCCGGCCGGGGGTCATACCAAATACTATAAAAATGGGAGCCATTACCTCAAGGCTTGGAATTGGGGGTTAAATCACCAAAAATGATTCCTGGGCGCGGCCACCGCTGCTGCTCACTGCTCCCCTCACCTCCCAGGGGGTGATCAAGGGTGATGGGTCAAATGCAGAGAATAATTTCACCACACCTAGTGTGTGTGTGTGTGTGTGACAATCATTGGCACTTTAACTTAATAATCTTTTCCCGTTTGTGTCCCGCAGACGCCCAGCAGCTGATTGGTCGCCGAGAAGAACTTCCCCTTCTGCCGCAGGCGGGGATCTCCACTTTGCAGCAAGAAGATCCACAGCCCCCCCACATTAAAGAGGAAGAGGAGGAACTCTGGACCACTCGGGAGGGAGAGTGTCTTCTCGGACCCGAGGAAGCTGACCTCGCCGAGTTGCCACTGACTGTGAAGAGTGACGATGATGATGAAGAGAACCCGCAGACGGACAACCTCTTTGCTCCGCTGTCGGATAGCGACGACCTGACGTCGCTCTTTCCTGAAGACGAAGACCGGGACGATACCCAACACGTTTTGAGCAGCGACACGGACTGCGAAGCCGATATCAGGACTCACGCTGGCAACAAACACGCCAAATGCCCTCAAGAGACGACCGGTAAACAATCTTGGACATGCTCGTTTTGTGCCAAAATATTTCCCTTCGAGAGTAGCCTGACTCGCCACATGCGCACGCACACGGGGGAGAAACCCTTTGGTTGTTTTGTGTGCGGCAGTGCATTCTCCCAACGGTCCACTTTAAAGAGACACATGAAGACGCACGCGGGAGAAAAACCTTTCAGCTGCTCAGCTTGCGATAAAAAGTTCTCTGACAAGGCCAACATGGTGTCCCACATGAGAACGCACACGGGCGAGAAACCCTTCAGATGCACCGTTTGTGGCAGAGGGTTCTCCGTCAAGTTTAATATGGTCTCACACATGAGAACGCACACTGCAGAACAACCTTTTAGTTGCTCAGTCTGACAAAAGTTTCATTTACAGACACAATATGCAGGCACACATACGGTGAACAGAAAGACCTTTTAGCTGCTCAATATGTGCTAACATTTTGTCCAGAGGGGACTTAAATTCTGAGCTGTAGAGGAGAGCATCCTTAATATATTTTGTCTGTATTTACAATTTATATACATATTGTTTTGACGTCTGTTAGTATCTGAATATTGTTTGACACAGGGTTGTACGGTAACACAATACTAATGAATCATATTCGGTACTATACCGCCTCTAAAAAGTACCCCCCGCACCCCCCTTTTTTTTTTTTTAAAGGGCGTGGTCACGTCATGACATTGCTGCTTTTACGGGCAGAGGAGCATGTTCGGCAGCGCGCACACACAGAGTACTTACAAGCAGACACAGTGTGTACACAGAAAAGGGAGAATGGACGCATTTTGGCGTAAAAATAAAGGTGAAGTTCTAACACTGAAACACCCTCAGGAAGAGGTGCTTTAAGACATGGCTAGCTAGCTAGCGGCTAACGTCCATCCACAGTGTTTTAGCTACTTCTAAATCACTAATCCTGGCCTCCATGGCGACAGGACAAGTATTATTATCATCACTGCAGGACGAGGAATAGCTAAACATGCTTCACTACACACCGGCGTCACCATGTAAACAATCGCCATGGGTGGATCTACACCTGACATCCACTGTAATGATACCAAGTACTATGATTACATCAATATTTTTTAGCATCACAAAATATTTTTTTAGATTGATATTATGTTTATAAACTCAGGAAATACGTCCCTGGACACGTGAGGACTTAAATTATGACCATTGTATGATCCTGCAACTACTTGGTATCGGATCCATACCTAAATGTGTGGTATCATCCAAAACTAATGTCAAGTATCAAAGAAGAGAAGAATAAGTGATTATTACATTTGAACAGAAGTGTAGATAGAACATGTTCAAACAGAAAATAAGCAGATATTAACAGTAAATGAACAAGTAGATTAATAATCCATTTTTACAGTTTGTCCCTCATAATGTGTACACGATAATAGGTGTATAAATGACACAATATGTTACTGCATACGTCAGCAGACTAATTAGGAGTCTCTTTGTTTACTTACTACTAAAAGACAAGTTCACTATTTTATTGAAGGACTAAATTACAAGAATAAACATGTTTCATGTACACTAAGATTTTTTGTTCAAATAAAGACAATAATTAAATTATTTGTGGTTCCCCTTTCATTTAGAAAAGTATCGAAATACATGTTGGTACCGGTACCAAAATATTGTTGTCGGGACAACCCTAGTTGACAATATGTTTGACAATATGGACAAGGGACACCATGATTGGCGGACTGCAAGTTTGGGTTAATGCACCAGACAACTTGAAGTGCGAGCTTGTAAAAATGTGTACTAATTTATACTGTAATCATGAGAAATATTGATTACTTTCAGCTTTTGTTTTCATTGTCAGCGTTCCATAAGGTGGTGCATTATCTTTGTGCTTTAACAGTAATATCAAGCCAATCAATTGGACACATTAAAACTAAGAAACATTTCACTTAAAAAAAAATACAATACACTAAAATCACTGTTTTCATTTTTCCTCACCTAAAAAAGAAAAAGAAATGGTGGCACAAAAAAACTACACAGGCTTCAGGTCGATGCAAAATAAGAGTACTGTGAATGTTTTCATATTAGTTTTTTAAATTCACAAAAATATAGCCTAAAAAATAAATTAATTAATACAACTGCTACAAAAAATATATATTTGTGAATGGTTCGTGAATCGGTTCCCTTTGTTAACCTAAAAGAACCCTGCAAAAGATTTGACACGTTGACAAACATATCTTTCTTCCAGTTACATTGTCAGTGTTTTGTACGATAACTTGGAGAAAAACTAATAGCAGAATAAAGTTCAATATGTCACATTTTAGATAAAGTCGCGGCAATCGGACACAGAAAAGCTGGACTTTATTGCAATGGTCGTATCACAAGATTGGGGAAATTAAAACCGGGGTTTTTCCTTTTTAAAGAAGCATCTTGTGTTTTCAAATGAAAAAATGTTTTAAACTATTGATTGTATTCATCATAAGTTTGTTCGTTCTGTTCCCTTTTCTTGTTTAATATTTGTATGTGCCTCCTTTTCATGTCTGGGACTACGGATGGAAAACGATGCCGAAAAGTGTTACGTTGTTCCGCTTTTAATTTGTAAGGGTCTGACGTCATGTCCTGTTAAGCAAGTCAACTGCGTCACATCCGCTGGGTCGCCACTATAAAAGCGTCGGTCATTTGAAATTCTTATGTTTGAAATGTATTCTTCAAATTTCATACACGTTTGCCACATTTTTGTTGTTGTTTGTATTTTTGTTTGTTGGATATCCGCTCAATAAATGTATTGTTAAGGCCGGAAGTGGGTTGTTGGTCTTTTTTTTTTGCTTTTGACGGAGAGGAAGTTGGCTGTCAATAAAGTGTCTGTCGTACTTCCTTCATGTTAAGCTGTCACAAAGTCAATGTTATTATTATTAGTAGTAGTATTTTTTATTATTATGAAACCGTAGTTTACAGACGTTAAAACTTATATATATATATGTATTATATATATATATATATATATATATATATATATATATATATATATATATATATATATATATATATATATATATATATATATATATATATATATATATATATATATATATATATTATATACATACATTTATATTTATTTTTTGCATTCTATTTTAGTTACTTTATTGAGTTTACAACTCCCTGGCGCTGATTTGTACTGTTTTTGTACTTATTTTGATTATTATTATTCCTCGATTGTTTGTAAATGTTGCAGTTTATAAATTAAGGATTATAAAATAAAAAAATATATTCCAATCGCAATTCAAAACAAAAAAAAGCGTATTTTGGTTTGGCTTTGCTTTTTGTTATATATATATATATATATATATATATATATATATATATATATATATAATATATATATATATATATATATATATATATATATATATATATATTTTATTTTATTTTTTTATTTTATTTTTTGCATTCTATTTGAGTTACTTTATTGAGTTTACAACCCCCTGGCGCTGATTTGTACTATTTTTGTACTTATTTTGATTATTATTATTTCTCGATTGTTTGTAAATGTTGCAGTTTATAAATTAAGGATTATAAAATAAAAATATATATTCCAATCGCAATTCAAAACAAAAAAAAGCGTATTTTGGTTTGGCTTTGCTTTTTGTTATATTATATATATATATATATATATATATATATATATATATATATATATATATATATATATATATATATATATATATATATATATATATATATATATATATATATATATATATATATATTTTATTTTATTTTTTTATTTTATTTTTTGCATTCTATTTGAGTTACTTTATTGAGTTTACAACCCCCTGGCGCTGATTTGTACTATTTTTGTACTTATTTTGATTATTATTATTTCTCGATTGTTTGTAAATGTTGCAGTTTATAAATTAAGGTTTATAAAATAAAAATATATATTCCAATCGCAATTCAAAACAAAACAAAAAAAGCGTATTTTGGTTTGGCTTTGCTTTTTGTTATATATATATATATATATATATATATATATATATATATATATATATATATATATATATATATATATATATATATATATATATATATATATATATATATATATATATATATATATATTGCATTCTATTTTAGTTACTTTACTGAGTTTACAACCCCCTGGCGCTGATTTGTACTGTTTTTGTACTTATTTTGATTATTATTATTTCTCGATTGTTTGTAAATGTTGCAGTTTGTAAATTAAGGTTTATAAAATAAAAATATATATTCCAATCGCAAATCAAAACAAAACAAAAAAAAGCGTATTTTGGTTTGGCTTTGCTTTTTGTTATATATATATATATATATATATATATATATATATATATATATATATATATATATATATATATATATATATATATATATATATATATATATATATATATATATATATATATATATTGCATTCTATTTTAGTTACTTTACTGAGTTTACAACCCCCTGGCGCTGATTTGTACTGTTTTTTGTACTTATTTTGATTATTATTATTTCTAATTTGTCTGTAAATGTTGCAGTTTGTAAATTAAGGTTTATAAAGTAAAAATATATATTCCAATCGCAAATCAAAACAAAACAAAAAAAGCGTATTTTGGTTTGGCTTTGCTTTTTGTTGTATATATATATTTTTATTTTTTTTTGCATTCTATTTTAGTTACTTTATTGAGTTTACAACCCCCTGGCGCTGATTTGTACTGTTTTTTGTACTTATTTTGATTATTATTATTTCTCGATTGTTTGTAAATGTTGCAGTTTATAAATAAAGGTTTATAAAATTTAAACAAATAAAAATATATTCCAATCTTAATTCAAAACAAAACAAAACAAAAAAGCGTATTTTGGTTTCACATAAGTTCACATTCTGCCACAAGATGGCAGCAGTGTGACGTCATGAAGGCTTTACAATCTAAACAGAAAGAAGAAGACGAAAAAAGCCGGAAGTTAGCAAAGCGTTCCAAAACAGACAAAGGGCGAAGAAGACGAACTGCCATTAACTTACAAACATCGAAAATGTTGAAAGAGTTGGTGAAGGAGCGACTCATGGCGGCGGCTGATGAAATATTCGCGCTGGTCGAAAGAACGATAGCGTGCTACGAGGAGGAACTTTCTCGAACGAGAGAGGAGAAGGAGCGACATCGACGACAACTGGAAGCTGTTTTGCACATTGAAGGTTTGTTTGATGGATCAGCATTTCACTTAACTAGGGTTGCAATATGCCGCTAATATTCAAAGTTGGAAACTTTCCACGGGAATAAACATTGAATGCAACATGCTAGATCCTGCAGCATGATTATTAGCTAAAACAACCTGATTTAATGCAAATTCAGTATAATTTCAACCCTGCACTGTGCATTCCTCCATCACATGTGCAGTGCTTTCTTCCACCACATGCACAGATAATTGCCAGCATGCTACACACTACAGCAGCGCTATTGAGGTATTTGAGCCCAAGGACTGGTAAGTGTTGATGATATTACTGGGGTAAATATATTTGATCTATGGTATTTAAGTGTAATAGTGGTGTAATTGCTTGTTGCTGCATGACTGTAGACTACTCCAGCAGACTTCCACTCAAGCTAGCTAGCTGTTCTTGTACTTGTTCAATGATTTCGGGGCCAATATCTATAGCTAGCTAGGTTTATGTACCACCACAGTCTCATAATGAACCCAAAATATTTCTCCGTTAGCCGTGATGCTAATTTCCTCTATGTTAAATCCCATTCATTTATGCTAACAACGTTAGCGATCCGAATTGACCTTTTTTGCAACTACTAAATCAAAAGGTGTAGTTTCCTCTGCCTTCTGTTCTGCTAGCCATTCTGTTGTCATACAAGAATGTAGCTTATAGTTTGATTTAGCATGTTCATTTATTCATCTAGCACAGGGGTCGGCAACCCAAAATGTCGAAAGAGCCATATTGGACCAAAAATACAAAAACAAATCTGTCTGGAGCCGCAAAAAGTTAAAAGCCATATTACATACAGATAGTGTGTCATGAGATATAAATTGAATTAAGAGGACTTAAAGGAAACTAAATGAGCTCAAATATAGCTACAAATGAGGCATAATGATGCAATATGTACATATAGCTAGCCTAAATAGCATGTTAGCATCGATTAGCTTGCAGTCATGCAGTGACCAAATATGTCCGATCAGCACTCCACACAAGTCAATAACATCAACAAAACTCACCTTTGTGCATTCACGCACAACCTTAAAAGTTTGGTGCACAAAATGAGACAGAAAAAGAAGTGGCATAAAACACGTCCTAGAAAGTCGGAGAAAGTTATACACGTAAACAAACTACGGTGAGTTCAAGGGCCACCAAAATTAGTAGGACAAAACGGTGCTCGCCACATACTCGAATCAGTGAAGCATGTTTAATATAAACAGTGTGCTTTATAACAATTAGGGAGGTTTGTGTCATGTTTGTCCTCATACTGAAACCATATTAAAACCAAAAATATATTTTTTTCCCCTCATCTTTTTCAATTTTTCATACATTTATGAAAGAGCTCCAGAGAGCCACTAGGGCGACGCTAAAGAGCCGCATGCGGCTCTAGAGCCGCGGGTTGCCGACCCCCGATCTAGCCTGTTTCTATTCATGTGTCCATCAGTCAAATATTTTTAAAGACTACTCCAGTTGTTTAGCTGACTATTTATATGTGTGTGTGTGGCATTGCATTAGTCTTTTACAAGCTTCTCATCTCATTCTACACAATAAGATGGACGGTGTCCAACTTTGAATAATCAAAAAAATGGTCAAAATTTCCAAACTTACCGAGCTTAACTTCCCGTGGTAAATTTCCGGAAATTTCCCGGAAACTTTCCACCCCTTTGTAGGGATGATGTTTGATAAGAAATTATCGAGTTCGAGTCTATTATCGAATCCTCTTATCGAACCGATTCCTTATCGATTCTCTTATGGAGTCCAGATAGGTTGTTGTATATGGAAAAAAATACACAATATTTGGTTTAACAAAAGCTCACTTTTATTATATAAGAAAACAATTTAATCTAAAAAATAAATAAATATTGACTGTTACCCCCCTAAAAAAATATATATATATATATATTGACTGTTGTTACCCAAAGTATATTAAGTGGGATTTTTCAGAAAAACAAATATATAAGGTAACACAAAAACAAGCTGTCTCTGTGATCACTATAGGTGTATAAATAATAATATAGTGTTAAATAAAATCAGTCCCTTGGGCACAAAACTGAAAATAATACAGCTCTCCAAAAAGTGCACTTCTGCTGCTATTGGAACATAACTGTTCGTTATGATGCTTTGACATTTTTGCACTTTATTTCTTTATTGAAAGAAAATTCTATGAATAGAAAAGTTGTTTGCAAATGTGGTTACAATGCTAAAAAATGAAAAGTTAAAGCTAAAAAAAGAAATACACTTTATTGAGTTAACATTATTTCTTTATAGGGGGAAAAGATGTGATGTTATGAGCTAGGGAATATAACAACTACACTACCCAGCATGCAACGGGAGTGACGAGCATGCGCGGTAGCCCCGAAAAGTGTTGTTGCATGTCGCCACCCGTGAAAGTAAACGTCAAGAACTCAGCCAACACGCCTCGTCTGCATTATTTATAATTAGACAGACAACACATATACAGTGTGATTTTGTACCGTTTACAAGGAAAGAAAAACAATAGTTAAAAAGGGAGATATGTTGTATATATATGTATGTGCTGCAGTGTTGTATATATATGTATGTGCTGCGGTTGTTTTAAGAAGGTTGCGACAGCTGCCGTAAAGGAGGTGCGTTGCTAGCCTGGTTGCTATGTTTCCGGTTGGTGGTAAAAGTGTTGGTCATGTGTTTTACCCTGCTAAAATCTCTCAGTAAAGTTATTCATTGGATTATACCTTTTGTTTTGAACTTTATTACACCTTGGAGCACTTTTTCCCGTCCATTTTTTTCCTGCTTTCGCTATCTGCGCCTAATGACTGAGCTACGTGACGTCAATTCTTGTGATGTCCCACGGAGCATTTCTGGTTGGGACGGGATTCGTTCCGAGGGGTTCGAATATAGAACCAACTCTTTTTCTTTACTATAGTGGTCTCGATAACGGGTACCGGTTTTTAAAAAGGGATTCGAGTCCGAGGACTCGGTTCTTTTCTTATCGAACAACCGGGAAAACCGGTTTCGAGTATCATCCCTACCCCTTTGCAACCCTAGACTTTACACATTTGAAAACAATTGTTGTGCTGAATCTTCCCCGTCACTTAGAAATGACGACCTAAAGAGAAAAATGTATTGAATGTAAATATTTTTATGATTTTCTGATTATATATAATCCCCTCGGCTATCAAGTCAGAAAGCAAACGTCAACAAGCCGCGTAAACAACATTCTAGAATCACGTGGAACACTTAACAGTAAAATGAAGGTGCAACAATCAGGAGTGTGTAAGAAATGCTCAATAAAGTGGAAGAAAAAAAGTGTGAAGATGTAAACATAGAGCAGGGGTGTCCAAAGTGCGGCCCGCAGGTCATTTTTTAACGGCCCCACGGCACATTTTAAAAATACGATTGGAAAAAATTAAAAACATAAAAAATGGTATAAAAGAGCAAACAGGTGAAATGTAGCATGAAAATGTTGCATTATTTACTCTAATAACACAAAGCTGCCATGCAGGCTGTTTCTTTCTTTAAAAAATAATAATGAATCAAAATCAACGTCATTATGAATTATTGACCTATTCAAGGCTCCAATTACGTCACATTAAATATTCCACTTTGAGATATTTTTTGGGGGAAAATGTTGCATATTTTGTGTTTGCCATATAAAAAAACTGCGCTGTTTTTTTTTTAAAGAAGGGCCTCAAACGAACAAACAAAGAACATAAACAACAATAAAATGTATAATTGGCGGATAGATCTGAAGTTGAGATTATTGTGTTAAAAGTAAACTGTAACACTTTAATGAGTAGGACTCTTTTGGATCCCCAATAATGTTAGTGTCATTGGTTTTTAAGTGTCATTGCTCAAAAAATAATAATGAATTAAAATCAACGGTGTTATGAGTTATTGACCTTTTTAAGGCTCCAATTATTATATAATGTCAAATATTCCACTTAAAAATTTTATTGGGTGAAAATTAGGGATGTCCGATAATGGCTTTTTGCCGAAATCCGATATTCCGATATTGTCCAACTCTTTAATTACCGATACCGATATCAACCGATATATGCAGTCGTGGAATTAACACATTATTATGCCTAATTTGGACAACCAGGTATGGTGAATATAAGGTACTTTTTAAAAAAATTAGTAAAATAAGATAAATAAATTAAAAATATTTTCTTGAATAAAAAAAGAAAGTAAAACAATATAAAAACAGTTACATAGAAACTAGTAATTAATGAAAATTTGTAAAATGAAGTGTTAAAGGTTAGTACTATTAGTGGAGCAGCAGCACACACAATCATGTGTGCTTACGGACTGTATCCCTTGCAGACTGTATTGATATATATTGATATATAATGTAGGAAGCAGAATATTAATAACAGAAAGAAACAACCCTTTTGTGTGAATGAGTGTAAATGGGGGAGGGAGGTTTTTTGGCTTGGTGCACTAATTGTAAGTGTATCTTGTGTTTTTTATGTTGATTTAATTAAAAAAAAATAAAAAATAAAGCCGATACCGATAATAAAAAAAACCGATACCGATAATTTCCGATATTACATTTTAACGCATACATCGGACATCTCTAGTGAAAATATTGCATATTTTGTGTTTTTTTCCATAAAAAACGGTGTTTTCTTTGACAAAAAGAGCGTACAACTTAAATCTTTAAAAACGTTATATTGACAGATGGACCTAATGTTGATCTAGAGATTTAAAACTTGATTAATAATAAAAAATAATAATACTGAATAATGACACATTTTTTATATTTTTTTGACCAAAACCCTTTGGGGTCCCCGGGATCAAGCTTGAGTGGAGGCCTTAAAGATATATTTTTTTATACATATATTGTTTTTTTTTAATAAAAAATATCAAAATGGCCCCTGCATGCTTTGATTTTTCAGTGTGTGGCCCTCAGTGGAAAAAGTTTGGACACCCCTGCCATAGAGGAACAGACAGAGTTACATCTGTGCTCCAAAAGCAGACCTGGGCAAGTTAAGGCCCGGGGGCCACATGCGGCCCGTTAAGCTTTTCAATCTGGCCCGCCGACATTCCCAAATCATTTATTTAGATGTTTAAAGGCCTACTGAAATGAATTTATTTTATTCAAACGGGAATAGCAGATCCATTCTATGTGTCATACTTGATCATTTTGCGATATTGCCATATTTTTGCTGAAAGGATTTAGTAGAGAACATCGACGATAAAGTTCGCAACTTTTGCTTGCTGATAAAAAAAGCCTTGCCTGTAGCGGAAGTAGCGTGACGTCACAGGAGCTAGTATTCCTCACAATTCCCCGTTGTTTACAATGGAGCGAGAGAGATTCGGAGCGACAAAGCGACGATTACCCCATTAATTTGAGCGAGGATGAAAGATTTGTGGATGAGGAACTAGAGGCAGTGATGGACGTATCTTTTTTCGCTCTGACCGTAACTTAGGTACAAGCTGGCTCATTGGATTCCACACTCTCCTTTTTCTATTGTGGATCACGGATTTGTATTTTAAACCACCTGGGATACTATATCCTCTTGAAAATGAGAGTCGAGCACGCGAAATGGACATTTAAAGTGACTTTCATCTCCACGACAATACATCGGCGACACACTTAGCTACTGAGCTAACGTGATAGCATCTGGCTCAAATGCAGATAGAAACAAAATAAATAAACCCCTGACTGGAAGGATAGACAGAAGATCAACAATACTATTAAACCATGGACATGTAACTACACGGTTAAAAATTCTCAGCTTGGTAAGGCTTAACAATGCTGTTGCTAACGACGCCAAGGCTGATTTAGCAACTTAGCAACCGGACCTCACAGAACTATGATAAAAACATTAGCGCTCCACCTACGCCAGCCAGCCCTCATCTGCTCATCAACACCCGTGCTCACCTGCGTTCCAGCGATCGACGGCGTGACGAAGGACTTCATCCGTGGGTTTGGCGGCAAGCATCGGCTAGGCGTAGTAAGTAGTCCTTGTTGTGTTGCTGTAAGTATTGTACTTAGCCGCTAATACACCGATCGATCCCACCTACAACGTTCTTCTTTGCAGCCTCCATTGTTCATTAAACAAATTGCAAAAGATTCACCAACACAGATGTCCAGAATACTGTGGAATTTTGTCGAAGAAAACAAGAGGTTTTTGTATCGGGTCCGATGGGGTCCAACCACTTCCGTGGATTTTGTGACTTCACGCGCATAAATCATATCCAAAAGAGTTTTTCAACCGGAAGTGTGGCGGGGAATTTTAAAATGTCACTTTATAAGTTAACCCGGCCGTATTGGCATGTGTTGCAATGTTAAGATGTCATCATTGATATATAAACTATCAGACTGCGTGGTCGCTAGTAGTGGCTTTCAGTAGGCCTTTAAGATGTAAAGTGTAGCTGCCATTATGATGTGCACTCATCTTTACACATGACCAGAAGTCTTCAACTATACTAAGTCTTTACATGCTTGGAATCTGCACTTTTGCATGATATACTAGTTACTATGGTCATCTAATTAGTTACTATGGTCATCTCATTAGTTACTATGCTCATCTAATTAGTTACTATGGTAATAATGGATTCGATTTTATATCGCGCTTTTCTATTATTAGATACTCAAAGTGCTCACAGAGAAGTGGGAACCCATCATTCATTCACACCTGGTGGTGGTAAGCTGCCCTGGGGTAGACTGACGGAAGCGAGGCTGCCAGTTTGCGCCTGCGGTCCCTCCGACCACCACCTGTCATTCATTCATCATTCATTCACCAGTGTGAGCGGCACCGGGGGCAAGGGTGAAGTGTCCTGCCCAAGGACACAACGGTAGCAATTTGGATGTCAAGAGGCGGGGAGCGAACCTGCAACCCTCAGGTTTCTGGCACGGCCGCTCTACCCACTACGACAGGGGTCACCAACCTTTTTGAAAGCAAGAGCTACTTCTTGGGTAGTGATTAATGCGAAGGGCTACCAGTTTGATACACACTTCAATAAATTGCCAGAAATAGCCAATTTGCTCAATTCACCTTTAACTCTATGTTATTATTAATAATTAATGATATTTACACTTAATTGAAGGGTTTAAAAGAGGAGAAAACACGAAAAAAATGACAATTAAATTTCGAAACATAGTTTATCTTCAATTTCGACTCTTTAAAATTCAAAATTCAACCGAAAAAAAGAGGAGAAAAACTAGCTAATTCGAATGTTTTTGAAAAAATAAAAAAAATAATTTATGGAACATCATTAGTAATTTTTCCTGATTAAGATTAATTTTAGAATTTTGATGACATGTTTTAAATAGGTTAAAATCCAATCTGCACTTTGTTAGAATATATAACAAATTGGACTAAGCTATATTTCTAACAAAGACAAATCATTATTTCTTTTAGATTTTCCAGAACAAAAATTTTAAAAGAAATTCAAAAGACTTTGAAATAAGATTTAAATTTGATTCTACAGATTTTCTAGATTTGCCAGAATATTTGTTTTGAATTTTAATCATAATAAGTTTGAAGAAATATTTCACAAATATTCTTCCTCGAAAAAACAGAAGCTAAAATGAAGAATTAAATAAAAATGTATGTATTATTCTTTACAATAAAAACAATAAATGTACTTGAACATTGATTTAAATTGTCAGGAAAGAAGAGGAAGGAATTTAAAAGGTAAAAAGGTATATGTGTTTAAAAATCCTAAAATCATTTTTAAGGTTGTATTTTTTCTCTAAAATTGTTATAAGAAGCAAAGAAAAAAATTTATGAATTTATTTTAACAAGTGAAGACCAAGTCTTTAAAATATTTTTTTGGATTTTCAAATTCTATTTGAGTTTTGTCTCTCTTAGAATTAAAAATGTCGGGCAAAGCGAGACCAGCTTGCTAGTAAATAAATACAATTGAAAAAATAGAGGCGGCTCACTGGTAAGTGCTGCTATTTGAGCTATTTTTAGAACAGGCCAGCGGGCTACTCATCTGGTCCTTACGGGCTACCTGTAACACCTGGCTTGGCATTCTCTTGCTGAAATAAGCAGGGGCGTCCATGATAACAACATATGTTGCTCCAAAAGCTGTATGTACCTTTCAGCATTAATGGCGCCTTCAGAGATGTGTAAGTTACCCATGTCTTGGGCACTAATACACCCCCATACCATCACACATGCTGCCTTTTACACTTTGCGCCTAGAACAATCCGGATGGTTCTTTTCCTCTTTGGTCCGGAGGACACCACGTCCACAGTTTCCAAAAACAATTTAAAATGTGGGCTCGTCAGACCACAGAAGACTTTTCCACTTTGCATCAGTCCATCTTAGATGAGCTCGGGCCCAGCGAAGCGTTTCTGGGTGTTGTTGATAAACGGCTTTGGAGTTTTGACTTGCACTTACAGATGTAGTGACAAACTGTGGTTACTGACAGTGGTTTTCTGAAGTGTTCCTGAGCCCAAAAGCTTCTGACCACCCAAGTGATCCACAAGAAAGGTGGACACAGCGCGGGCTGGTGCATAATTATGTGGGAGGGAGAGAAAAAAGACACCACAGAGTCGCAGCCTGCCGCAGAAGCAAACACCAACGGCTCCGCTTCGCCGCTGAGCAACCATGAGCACGACAAGAGGCCGCTCTACGACAAATGAAAATTAATCAACCATGCAAAAAGAAGAATACATAATACAGAACATTTATAACACAAAGAGCTACTGAGGCAGAAAACAAGTACAAGACGTATAAGAACAAGCTAACTGGCATACTACCAACATGTAGAAAATAATATTTCAGTCAATTATTGGACCAGAACAAAAACAATAAGAGAGCAACATGGGGCATCCTAAGTAGCATTATTAAAAATGGTGCGAAAAAGGATTATCCTAAATACCTCTTAGAAATGTAAAAAATGACAATATTGTCATTTTTTACATTTCTAAGAGGTATTTAGGATAGTGAAAAATGTAAATAATGACAATATGATCGTTCATATTGTCATTTTTCTTCTTTGTGGGGACATTGTCGATTGTCATGTCATGTTCTGATGTACATTGTGGACGCCGTCTTTGCTCCACAGTAAGTCTTTGCTGTCGTCCAGCATTCCGTTTTTGTTTACTTTGTAGCCCGTTCAGTTTTACTTTCGTTCTGCATAGCCTTCCCGAAGCTTCAATGCCTTTTCTTAGGGGCACTCACCTTTTGTTTATTTTTAATTTGAGCATTAGACACCTTCTTTACCTGCACGCTGCCTCCCGCTGTTTCCGACATCTACAAAGCAATTAGCTACCGGCTGCCACCTACTGATATGGAAGAGTATTACACGGTTACTCTGCCGAGTTCTAGACAGCACCGACACTCAACAACAACACATCATTTGCAGACTATAATTACTGCTTTGCAAACCATATTTTTAACCCAAATAGGTGAAATTAGATCATCTCCCACGGCACACCAGAATATCTAGTGTGCGGTGGCACAGTGGTTGAAAAACACTGGCTTACGTGCAGTGGTTTCTCCAGATTCTCTGAACATTTTGATGATATTACGGAGCGTAGATGTTGAAATCCCTGAATTCCTTGCAATAGCTGGTAGGGAAATGTTGTTCTTAAACAATTTGCTCAGGCATTTGTCGACAAAGTGGTGAGCCTCGCCCCCGTCCTTGTTTGTGAATGACTGGAAGCTGCTTTTATACCCAATCATGGCACCCACCTGTTCCCAATTAGCCTGTTCACCTGTGGGATGTTCCAAATAAGTCTTTGATGAGCATTCCTCAACTTTCTCACTCTTTTTTGCCACTTGTGCCAGCTTGTGGCAAAGTGTAGCTTGCTAGGGGTTAATGCATGTGCCTCGCAATACGAAGGTCCCGAGTTCAATCCCGGGCTCCGGTAAGGACACAAGCTATGGATGACCCCTGTTGCGTTTTCCGGTCCAAATTCTACAAAATAGTTATTTTGAAGGCACATGTTTTTTATACAAATGTGGCCCAACCTATTACACAATAATAATTTTCAGTATATTGAAACCTATTACTCAGTGTCAGTCGGATTTTTTTGTGGCTGAGTACGACGGCATCAGGCCATAAAAAGTTGCGAATGCCAGCAATTGGATGAGCAACACGATTAAATTCAAGATAAGATCATTCCGTAAAAGGTATTTCATTTGTCGGTTATATGTATGTTGCATTGTTATCTGCACGTTAATCTATAATTGTTCTCTATAAAATGTGTTTTGTGTTCATATTTGTAACTATCAGGAACAGACTAGGTGGATTCACATGATTTTTTTTTTTTAATGAAAAAAAGTACTCTGTTGGTTTTAATATTAGTAAATATTGGCGGGAAATACAGTTTAATGCGGCTTGTTTTAATTGCAGACATTGCGGAAGGTGTTGCCATATCCCCATGTTTGGACTGGGAATTTTCCCTATTTAAAAATGGAGTGGCAGTGTCACAATAAAAAATAAAAATGTATTCATATTGCTCCATTTTTAGTGTAATAATGCTCATTGTCATTTCTGTATTTTTTTTTTTTAATTTTCGCTAACTGCTTATTTGCTATTACTTTTACCATCATATTTGTACATGTCGTATTTGCTGATGTTGCTCTGTTGTTGTTGTTGTTGTGTTTGCTGTTGTTGTTTTTGTCTCTCTGTCTAATCCCCCTCTTGTCCCCACAATTCCCCCCTCTGTCTTCCTTTTTCTCTCTTTCTATCCCCTCCTGCTCCGGCCCGGCTGCACCAAATGATAATATAAATACATGTAATAAAGTCAAAATACAAGTAAGGCAACAAGAGAAGTATCCTACACTTCTCTTTTGTAAAGTAAATCTGAACAGCCGATATGGGCATCTACATCTGCTATATGATTTGCCCGAGAAGCTGGGCAGGACATTATAAAAAATAAAAAATAAAAAAATAAAAAAAAGGTTCCAAATAAGTCTTTGATGAGCATTCCTCAACTTTCTCACTCTTTTTTTGCCACTTGTGCCAGCTTTTTTGTATCATATTGCAGGCATCAAATTCCAAATGAGCTAATATTTGCAAAAAATAACAATGTTTTCCAGTTGAAACATGAAATATCTTGTCTTTGCAGTCTATTCGATTGAATATAAGGTGAAAAGGATTTGCAAATCATTGTATTCTCTTTTTATTTAGCATTTACACAACGTGACAACTTCACTGCTTTTGTAGTTTGTAGTATGCGGCATGTCTGAGCCAACGTGTGCTTTTGTTTGTGTCCTGCAGACGTCCGGCTTATGGTTGCTCGAGGAGAACTTCCCCCTCAGCTGCTGGGAAGTATTTCCACTTTAAAACAGGAGGATCCGCAGCCCCCCCACATTAAAGAGGAAGAGGAGGAACTCTGGATCACTCAGGAGGGAGAGTGTCTTCCAGGGGCAGACGAGGCTGATCCCACCACGTTGCCACTGAGTGGTTTCTCTGTGAAGACTGAAGACGATGGAGACAAACCACGGGTGTCCTCGCCGCTTCATCACAGTCCAAGTGAGGAGAACAGAGGGGCGGAGCTTTCAAGCAGCAGCTGGCCGCAACACCCGACAAGAGAAGCGGACCACTGTGAGGGTCTGCTATCAGGTGGTGACGACACACACCTTGAAGTGGGCGACTGGGACAGAGAAGCTTTGAGCAGCGAAGGCGACTGCGAAGTCGACACGAGGACTCACGCCGCCAACAAACACTCTGAGCGCGCTAGAAGGAAGACGGGGAAAAAACGTTTCCCCTGCTCGGTCTGCGACAAAATATTCGCTCAGAAGTGCGACTTCACTCGACACGTGCGCACGCACACCGGGGAAAAACCGTACTGCTGTCTGGTCTGTGGCGCGAGATTTGCCCAGAGGTCCACGTTGACCAGACACATGAAAACGCACACGGGGGAAAAACCCTTCAGCTGCTCGGTGTGCGGGGAAAAATTCTCCCTGAAGGTAAACATGCTCTCGCACCTGAGGACGCACACGGGGGAAAAACCTTTCACCTGCTCAGTCTGCGGCGAGGGATTCTCCCGGAAGATGCACGTCGTCTTGCACATGAGGACGCACACCGGGGAGAAACCGTTCATCTGCTCAGTCTGCGGCGACGCGTTTGCTCAGAGTTCCACTTTGAATAGGCACATGGGGACGCACAAAATGTGCTCGGTGAACCACGGCGAGACGTCCAGGGGGTCGTCCGGCACGTTTGTGGACTGATGTACTTCCAAACAGACACCTAACAATGTGAACGTCTCACATTACCAAGATTTATGTGGGAAAAGAAACAACATACGCATCTTTGTATTCACCACTTTTGACGCGCACAATTGAATATCCTCACTGCTCAAACAGCAATGTGGTTATACCAGTTTAGATTGTGGTAGGACAAAAATATGCTTTCATTTTACCGTTTAAGCTAGCGACCAGCGCGCTAGCTTTCTTCTCCAGTAAATAATAAGGGTGTCAAAAAAAAAAGATTATTAATTGATCAAAAAACAAAAACAAATCAATTGTTTGTTTATTTGAATCATAGTAGACTTCTCTTGTTGCCTTATTTGTATTTGACTTTAATAAATGATTTGGGTAGAATTTGATATGAAAAAAAACAGTTTATAGAGTTGTTTATGTATTGTGGGGCGGAATGTACACTACCGTTCAAAAGTTTGGGGTCACCCAAACAATTTAGTGGAATAGCCTTCATTTCCAAGAACAAGAATAGACTGTCGAGTTTCAGACGAAAGTTCTCTTTTTCTGGCCATTTTGAGCCCACAAATGTGATGCTCCAGAAACTCAATCTGCTCAAAGGAAGGTCCGTTTTGTAGCTTCTGTAACGAGCTCAACTGTTTTCAGATGTGTGAACATGATTGCACAAGGGTTTTCTAATCATCAATTAGCCTTCTGAGCCAATGAGCAAACACATTGTACCATTAGAACACTGGAGTGATAGTTGCTGGAAATGGGCCTCTATACACTGTTGCGTTTGACCAGATGTTCCTCCAAGTGGGATGTAAAACGCTGGTCAGTCCCAAGTTCCTTAATGACATATCAACTGAACTCAAACGTACCACCAAGCACAGAATAGGTATTTTGTAATTTTATTGTCAAAGCTTTGGCAATAATGAGACCAGCCTCGAACAACACATACAAATGCGCAGCCCAAGTTGATCTGGCCTTCCACAGCCAAAAGCAACTCTTTTCACCCAAAGAAAGCCCCCATTTCCCCTCCCCCCTCCTCCCAACACTGATAAGAAGAGAGACTTGGGGGTTGTGTTCACATTCCTGATGGTTTACGACCCTATCTAACCAGGCAATCTGAAGACAAAGAGAAACTAGTACACAGAGTAAAAGAAAGGGAAAAAATGAGCTGATTCAAACCTGATTATGAATAAAGAAATAGCTCTTAAACATATGCATTATCCACAATCCCCCTTCAGATCTTATCCAAAAGATCTCTCCTACGAGAGCAACACCTCTAAAGCACGCCCCACATTAAAGTAGGTGCTGTAGTTTTCGAGCAAGCTATCGATAAACAATCAAACCATAGTTACATGGGAGAGAGAAGGAGGGAGTCAACGTCAATGTCGTCATTGTCAGGGAAGGAAACTAACGGTCCCTGAAAGTCACCACTATGCTTGACCCCCTTCAGTGACATAGCAAGCCCAGAACCAGGGTGGGGTTGACCTTTGACAGCTCTAACAATGATGCGGGTGCATAGAGACCTAGCACAAGGGGCAATAAAGCATCCGCATGAGGTTATGACGGCCAAGAAAACTCCAATGGAGACCAGGGCCGACTTAATTAGGTCAGACCACCTGCCAAAGGTGTTATGAAGCCAATCTTTAAAGGGGTCAGAGACACCGGAAACTTCAGTAAGTTCTTAGGCTCTGAGGCCTTCTAAGGCGCTCTGGACCGAGCCAACGGGGGCAGCATTGTTAGGAAGGAAGGTACAGCATTGGTCACCAAACATTGCACACACACACCTTCTTCCTTGGCTAGGATGCGGTCAAGGGCTATGCGGTTCTGGATGGCCATGAGGGAGGTCGGGGCAAGTTGTTCAGCAAGTCCCTCAACGGCGTCACGAGTCAGGTTGGTCAGTCTCAACAGATTATAAAAAACATAGTTAATGCGTTCTACATTTTTAGTAGCAGTCACAGGGAAAATAGCACCAATGATAGGAAGGTTCTCGAAACCTGCACAGGATTCACACCACAATTTGTGTTGTGAGGGGACCCCTCTTGGTTGTCCAATTGCATCAAAGTAAACACCATCAGGGTTTCTCATCAGATCAAAGGAGCCCTTTACACTCCTTCGAGATAAAACATGGCGGCGTCGGCGAGAAGTTAGAGAGGCCGCTGAGACAGGAGTTACAAGGGGAGTTAATTTGGTACCCACTAGGGTGAGTGGGGTCACCAGTCTAACCATAGCACAAAGCCCTACGGATGACTTTGGGATTCTAATGTACAATCTGTGCTCCCCACAATACCAGAATAAGTCAGCTCGTGCCCAAGGGCCTATCCTTGAGCCATCTATCAGTGTGGTGCACCAGGAAGGGTTAATATCACCCAATTTGTTGGGGGACGAAGAGGGTCCTTTGAATTGAAAACACGTGTAATTCAGCTTTTGGGCCACAAATGGAAGAAGTCGGGTGGAATTGTCAACAGGAGGGTACACACTAGCCAACAAATCGCACCCTGGTGGCGTGGGTTCAGAGAACAAGGAAATAAGACAGTTTGAGCCATTTATGTCAGTCAACTTAAAAGGAGCGGGGTAAGTGTGGGGAAAAGGACATCCAGCGGAACAAGCAACACAGTCACCCAGGTTTTGGCATCCACCTGAGCCACAGGTTTACCTGTACCCGCTCCTAAGGTCAAAGTTACCAGGCCTTCGGTGGTGATGTCATTAGCACGCACAGATGTGAGAGCCTTTGAAACACCACCAAGGTGGGGTGGTACTTTAGGTGCTACAGAGGGTGTAGAGGTAGTTAACGCCCTCTCAAGGACATTAATTTTAATAATTAGAGTCTGTATCAGTCAGGTCAACCCCCAAAACAACATAAAAGGGACGATGGGCACCACTTACCATAGTATGTTGTCTGCATCCGACACCAATGGTTCAGGGTTGAGTCGTAACAAATATAGAGGTTATTACCACGGTAATAGCTATTGTGTCCCCCGTATTTAATCACACTGCATAGGTCAAAAAATAAGTCTTGCTATCCCCTTTGACCCAGTCTATTTAAAGTCCGCTGTTTGTTCTTAGACACTTGTCAGTCACTGTCGTCAGGAAGGAAGAACTGAGACACAAAGACAGTAGAACACGCCCAAGCACCAGTCCGTCAGGGAACACTACCGGGTGTGACATCCTGCTTTTCGTCTATCAAAATCAGAGTAATTCAGGTAACGAAACGGGGATAAACATCAAACTTTTCACTTAATATAACGACACAGATAGTTATGCTGAAAACAAGCAAGAGAAATTGGATAACTTCGAGTATAAAGGCTGGTCTCAAATAAGGATATACAATATAGAAGTTAAAAAGAGTAATATAGGTAGAAAATCTCTCTCTCAGCGTCGTCTTCTGGGCTGTAGGATTATGTGTGTGTAATTAAAGCCTCGCTCTTCTATGACACTAAAAATGAGTCGTTTTCTGCTCCCGTTCTTCTTCAGCTGCCTCAGGCTCAAAAGGCGCTGCTGGGGGTCGAGTGGGGCAGATGTAGTGGCGATGTCAGCAATGACATCCGCTGGTAATCTGTCAGGTTCTTCAGCAGGAGTGTAGAGGGAGAGGTGGTACCAGGTGTCCCCTTTTCCAGCTAGTCGAAGGGCGTGAGACGTCCGTTCCACGACCTTGAAGGGACCACCTGGGCTCCGTCCACTTGCGTTTGATGACCTTGATCTTGACCCTCTCAGCGGCCGGAAGGGAATCTGGAGTGGCGGGCTGTCATCCTCGTATCTGTACAGAAGAACTGGCACACAAATTCTGCATTTTTTGTGTAAAATACCATTTTGGTTTTACGCTGAGTCCTCCTTCCATGGCGGCTGCTGGTCCTGTGAATGGCTGACCTGTATGCAGCTCATAGGGTGAAAAAACTCAAAGGGCGGTAAAACAGTTTTATTCACGGACCTTCGAATGATCATTAACGCTAATTGCAACATGTCAATCCAATTAAATTTGGTCTGTGCACAGATTTTAGCCAATTAGTTTTTAATGTTCTGGTCCATCCTTTCAACCTTACCTTGGGACTCAGGATGGTACCCCAAACCTGTGTTCTAGTCCGAAAGCCTTTTCGACCAAGGCTAAGTGAGGTTTTTTTTTTTTTTAAATGGTTGCCGTTGTCTGACCTAATCTTTTTGGGGAAACCATGTCGGGGTACTAGGTCATTCACAAGTCATTTAATTACTGATGTTGCATCCTCTTTTGAGGCTGTTGTTGCTTCCGGCCAACCACTGTGATTGTCAACACAAGTCAGTACGTACCTTTTCCCTTGTACCGTATTGATCATATCAGTGAAATCAAAGACTATACATGGTTCACCCTCACCTCCTCCATATTCTAAATTTGATCTACTAAACTACTATCGATGTGTAAAATCGTTATTTTCAAATTAAAATTAGTTATAACTTCTTACCCACGGTAAAAACGTTAAAACTATGGAATGTGTCAGAGTCGGATGATTGTCGATTTTGTTCCAAGGAGTCTGTATCCACCCTCACTCACCCCCTTCTGTTTCTGAAAAAAGGACTGTGTTAGTCATACTATCACTTTCAGAAACATCTAAGAAAAAGGTCAGCTAATAGTCAAGTAGCGGAGGACAGGTCATGTTTGAGGTCAATGATTGTCTCTTTAGCCTCTATGGTCCACTGGGGGGTGTT
This sequence comes from Entelurus aequoreus, assembly GCF_033978785.1. Taxonomy (NCBI): domain Eukaryota; kingdom Metazoa; phylum Chordata; class Actinopteri; order Syngnathiformes; family Syngnathidae; genus Entelurus; species Entelurus aequoreus. The sequence continues at coordinate 11,120,700 of NC_084747.1, read as the reverse complement.
GTTAGGGTAGGGGACCCCTTAGCAATATCACAATTAACTCAAACTCAACTAAACCCTAGCTTTTATGTAACTTATTCAATATGGTGAAAGTAACAAATATGCTTATATTTATATTGTCACCAATACTAGAAAAATACTACCCTTGTGGCGGATGCTTTAGCAATAGTATTTTGAAATTTTACCACACCTGGTGGCCCCAATAATTCATTAAGTCAAGCTCATGTTGTAGAAAGTTGAATGATGCGGACACGTTTGTTACTGAATACTTTCTATCAGACTTCTGCCATGGCAACTTTGTGTAGCTGCTAGCTCCTCGTAGCCTACAGGTGTCTAAAGTGCAGCCCATAGTTATGTGTTTAACATAACCATGGGCTAAACCTAAACAATTGAAAATGTGGTATTTGGGTGTCGGTGTAATGTTTGGCAGCTACGCCGTGTCTTATCATTGCACCTAAGTTCTTTGGTTTTGTAGGCGAGACAGAGAGCAAGTGAACAATGTGGGACACAATTGTGTCAATCTTATACCATGTTAGTTGTTTCAAAGATAGGTCAACATGAGCAACCACACCTTGAGTTCCAACATATATAAATATACAAAGGAGTCAAAGGTCTCCTGGTATGAGTGTCTAACTGGTGATCATAACATATGGCGAGTCGGGTGGCAGAACACACGGAAGCATCTCAGCCAGTCAGGGTTTTCACTGTTAGAGCAGTTGGATGTCAGCCATTCCTGTTGTTTCAGGCTGTGGTAGGAGCCTTGGTAGTGGTGTCGCAGCTTGGTGGTTAAGCCGTCAGGTAACACCAGGAAGGTTCCTTCTGTGCGATTTGAATGTCAGGGTACAGTCTGTAAAGGAGGTCCAGCAATCTGAACCGGAAGTGGTTTGGTGACAGGTAACCTTGTGACCCCAGCGAAGCCTTCGACCTTTAAAGAGGAAGCACACAGTTTCTTTGGTACCTCTGCATTCACAATCGAATGGGTGGCGCCAGTGTCAATCACGAACTGATAACATTGTCGTTGACACTCATGTCCAGCAGGGGGCCAGTCTGTATCTCCTGCTGGGGCTCCTGCGGTGGGCGTCCTTTGCCACGCTTTTGTGTTCGTTTGTTGGCACTACGGAACCTTTCCTGTTCGAAAATGTTCACGACTCCAGTGACCAGGCTGGTCACAGCCGAAACAGTTTCCACCCCGGACTGGCTTTGAAGCATCGTGTTGTCCACCACCCGAGTCCAACCGTCTGGTCGCACGTCTGTTGAGGATTCTTTCCTCCACCTGTTGGAACTCAAAAGCAAGGTCACCCACTGCTGAATATATCCTAGCTGATCTTTGACCTTTTGGTTCTTTTAACCTTTTATATTCAGCGATCTGTAAATTAAGGAGTTGCTTCCTTGCTGCTCTGTCATTAGCCTTATCATCCTCATCTTGAGGAAAGAGACTGCGCATAGCAGTAGCTATGTTTGTAACGTATGGTGTTATCGGTGAGTTCGAAGATTCAGCCATTAATCCTACTTGTTGTTCTGTATTTTTGCCATCTTGTGTGGAAACACAACGATACAAAATGCTTCTAAAGTCTCCTATTGATTTCTTCCCATTTCACTCAAACAACTAAACAAACAAACAAATAAACAAACTTGCAGCTAACCACAATCAACAGCATACCATTTACGAATACCTTCATTTGTCACTTTCTCATCTTTTCTTCACTTTCGTTTTCCTTTACAAACAACATCCTGTATCCATCTCTTCCTTACACTTCACACAATGTTTCTATTTTCTGTTCTCCTAGAAACCATTCACATAACGTAAGGTTATAAACATCCTTTTCCCATATTTTCTCAAACCATCCTCTTCACCCTCAATCTTCCTTCACCTGCTCTCTTTTTCTCTCTCTCTCCTTCTCACTGGAGTAGGAGGGGTGGCCTAGTCAAAGTCTGGGCGGGTCGTTTGAATTGTCTTGCGCATGCGCGGCAGGCAAAACACCAATCAGTCTAGTCTGTCCTATTTGTCTCATTAATCATCGGTTCTTTTGCTGCATTTCGTTTTTCCACGTAATCCCCGTTTACTTTTATCATACGCTAAACTCTTAAATTCTCGAGCACCAACCCTGCTCTTTTTTTCTCTTGACCATTTTCACCAGCGCACACACACACACAAGCACGTGTAAGCACTCACGCACACACAAGCAAGTGCCTACAGCCCTACGCACACACACACACATACACGTAAGCCCTCTCTCTGCGTTTCACTTTACCATAAAACTTCCAGTTACTTTTTTATTTTATTTTTTATTTTACCAGACGTTTGAGTTCACAACTTTTCGAGTATTGTAAACTCCCTCTTAACCCTTTCAAGGAACGTTCTCTTTTCTTTTTTTTTTTTCTTTTTAAACTTTACCTGCTAATTCCATTGTCGACAACAGTGCATTCAATGGATTATTAAACAGTAATGATTCATCACATTTTCCCCAGCCGTCATCACATTCTTTTCTGTCACACTCCTTGGCCATTGTGTCTATTTTTCCTTAATTTTAGCGCACACTAAAGTGTCGCCGGGACCTCACAACCGGGGAATCTTTATTGTATTTATTACAAATGGCCTCCAGCCGTGGAATTTATCATATGGTACAGAAGGGCCTCCTCCCGTACGTTTCTTAATTTTAACGCACACGTTAATGCCGTAGGGAACTCGCAACCAGGGAGTATTTATTGTATTTTACAAATGGCCTCCGACCCATCCTTAATTTGTGTGCACATAAAAATGTCAACAGGGATCTCACAACCGGGGAGTATTTACTGTACCATATGATGGGCATCCAACCCGTTACTCTTTTAGGCGGCGACCAACTACCCAGGGTGAGCCACACCCAACTATTAGTTCACTCGTCAATGAAACTGCCCGTCACGGTAATCGAGACACAATGACGTGAGTTGACCACTTATTTACAATTTTAATGCAATGGCAGGCTCGGCAAAAATGCAATCAATCTATCAAAATCACCATTCTGTGTCTGGGGTACAAAGCAGTGTTTAACTTACAGACTTCTGGGCAGACTCCTAATGCAGATTTTATCTAAAAAGAAAGGTTCTGCTTACCTTGAATTATGTTTTGGCCATGTGAGTCTGTCCAGAAGATTGCAAGAGAAGGTCCAATTGTCAGCGTGTCATCTCGGACGAAGCCCCCAAATTGTTGCGTTTGACCAGATGTTCCTCCAAGTGGGATGTAAAACGCTGGTCAGTCCCAAGTTCCTTAATGACATATCAACTGAACTCAAACGTACCACCAAGCACAGAATAGGTATTTTGTAATTTTATTGTCAAAGCTTTGGCAATAATGAGACCAGCCTCGAACAACACATACAAATGCGCAGCCCAAGTTGATCTGGCCTTCCACAGCCAAAAGCAACTCTTTTCACCCAAAGAAAGCCCCCATTTCCCCTCCCCCCTCCTCCCAACACTGATAAGAAGAGAGACTTGGGGGTTGTGTTCACATTCCTGATGGTTTACGACCCTATCTAACCAGGCAATCTGAAGACAAAGAGAAACTAGTACACAGAGTAAAAGAAAGGGAAAAAATGAGCTGATTCAAACCTGATTATGAATAAAGAAATAGCTCTTAAACATATGCATTATCCACAACACCTATGTAGATATTGCACCAAAAACCAGACATTTGCAGCTAGAATCGTCATTTACCACATTAGCAATGTATAGAGTGTACTTCTTTAAAGTTAAGACTAGTTTAAAGTTATCTTCATTGAAAAATAAGGACATTTTAATGTGACCCCAAACTTTTGAACGGTAGTGTAGTTTGTCATAAAATTGGCACCCAATGTTTGGGAACTGAGGAGACCCAATTTTTGAAGCTTTTCAGGTGGAATTATTTCCCATTCTTGCTTGATGTACAGCTTAAGTTGTTCATTAGTCTCCCCAGATCTGGACTACAGGCAGGCCAGTCTAGTACCCGCACTCTTTTACTACGAAGCCATGCTGTTGTAACACCTGGCCTGGCATCGTCTTGCTGAAATAAGCAGGGGCGTCCATGAAAAACACCTGTATGTACCTTTCGGCATTAATGGTGCCTTCACAGGTGTGTAAGTTACCCATGCCTTGGCCACTAATACACCCCCATACCATCACACGTGCTGGCTTTTGAACAGCCCGGATGGTTCTTTCCCTCTTTGTTACGGAGGACACGGCGTACACAGTTGCCAAAAACAATTTGCTAATATAGAAATGTATCAGAGCTGTTTATCTAGTTAGTCATAGAATTGGCACCCAATGTTATTGAAAAAGTATTATTGATTTTGAATCGAGAATCGTTTTAAAATGAGATTTGATTCTGAATTGAATCGTAACCCTCAAGAATTGAATTGTAACTGTGAGGTGCCCAAAGATTGAGAACATCAGCTTGTGGTGAGTTCATTCAATTGCGGTTATCAATCACGGTTTTGCGATGAATGTCGCCGTCTGGTGGAGTTCTATCGCGGTTCCTCAATAACACCGCTAATCGTTGCATCCCTACTTCCAAAGATCCGATTAAAACCGCAGGCTACGTCAAAACAAATGTTCCACCGGTCGCAAACGCAAACGTGAAAATGGACTACTAAGCACACAGAAAAATGTAGCTTCAATTGAATAGACTGCAAAGACAAGATATTTCATGTTCACACTGAGAAACTTTGTTTTGTTTTTTGCAAATAATCATGAAGTTAGAATTGAATGGCAGCAACACATTGCAAAAAAGGCATTTTTACCACTGTGTTACATGGCCTTTCCTTTTAACAACACTCAGTAAAGGTTTGGGAACTGAGGAGACACATTTTTGAAGTGGAATTCTTTCCCATTCTTGCTTGATGTACAGCTTAAGTTGTTCAACAGGCTCCCTTCTCATATTTTAGCCTTCATATTGCGCCACACAGCAAAGCCGGCGGCGTTTCTGGGGTGTTGTTGATAAATGGCTTTGGCTTTGCATAGTAGAGTTTTAACTTGCACTTACAGACGTAGCGACCGACTGTAGTTACTGACAGTGGTTTTCTGAAGTGTTCCTGAGCCCACGTGGTGATATCCTTTACACACTGATGTCTCTTTGTTATTACGGATTGAAGGTCCGTAATATCGTGGCTTACGTGCAGTGATTTCTCCAGATTCTCTGAACTTTTTGATGATGTTACAGAGCGTAGATGGTGAAATCCCTAAATTCCTTGCAATAGCTGGTTGAGAAATGTTGTTCTTCAACAATTTGCTCAGGCATTTGTTGACAAAGTGGTGACCCTCGCCCCGTCCTTGTTTGTGAATGACTGAGCATTTCATGGAATCTGCTTGTATACCCAATCATGGCACCCACCTGTTCCCAATTAGCCTGTTCACCTGTGGGATGTTCCAAATAAGTCTTTGATGAGCATTCCTCAACTTTCTCACTCTTTTTTTGCCACTTGTGCCAGCTTGTGGCCAAGTGTAGCTTGCTAGGGGTTAATGCATGTGCCTCGCAATACGAAGGTCCCGAGTTCAATCCCGGGCTCCGGTAAGGACACAAGCTATGGATGACCCCTGTTGCGTTTTCCGGTCCAAATTCTACAAAATAGTTATTTTGAAGGCACATGTTTTTTATACAAATGTG
>NC_084747.1:11087586-11102586 GCF_033978785.1 Entelurus aequoreus | reverse complement strand
ATGTTCTAAGGCAGACGTAGACATGTTCTAAGGCAGACGTAGACGTGTTCTAAGGCAGATGTAGACGTGTTCTAAGGCAGATGTTCTAAGGCAGACGTAGACATGTTCTAAGGCAGACCTAGACATGTTCTAAGGCAGACGTAGACATGTTCTAAGGCAGACATAGACATGTTCTAAGGCAGACATGGACATGTTCTAAGGCAGACATGGACATGTTCTAAGGCAGACGTAGACATGTTCTTAGGCAGACGTAGACATGTTCTTAGGCAGACGTAGACATGTTCTAAGGCAGACGTAGACATGTTCTTAGGCAGTCGTAGACATGCTCTTAGGCAGACGTAGACATGTTCTAAGGCAGACGTAGACATATTCTAAGGCAGACGTAGACATGTTCTAAGGCAGACGTAGACATGTTCTAAGTCAGACGTAGACATGTTCTAAGGCAGACGTAGACATGTTCTTAGGCAGACATAGACATGTAATAAGGCAGACGTAGACATGTTCTAAGGCAGACATAGACATGTTCTAAGGCAGACATAGACATGTTCTAAGGCAGACGTAAACATGTTCTAAGGCAGACGTAGACATGTTCTAAGGCAGACGTAGACATGTACTAAAGCAGACATAGACATGTTCTAAGGCAGACAGACATGTTCTTAGGCAGACCTAAACATGTGCTAAGGCAGACGTAGACATGTTCTAAGGCAGACATAGACATGTTTTAAGGCAGACCTAAACATGTTCTAAGGCAGACGTAGACATGTTCTAAGGCAGACGTAGACGTGTTCTAAGGCAGACGTAGACGTGTTCTAAGGCAGATGTTCTAAGGCAGACGTAGACATGTTCTAAGGCAGACGTAGACATGTTCTAAGGCAGACGTAGACATGTTCTAAGGCAGACGTAGACATGTTCTAAGGCAGACATAGACATGTCCTAAGGCAGACATAGACATGTTCTAAGGCAGACATGTTCTAAGGCAGACGTAGACGTGTTCTACAGTTGGTCGCTACATCTGTAAGTGCAAGTTAAAACTCTCCTATGCAAGGCAAGAACCGTTTATCAACAACACCCAGAAACGCCGTCGGCTTCGCTAGGCCTGAGCTCATCTAAGATGGACTGATACAAAATGGAAAAGTGTTCTGTGGTCCGACGAGTCCACATTTCAAATTGTTTTTGGAAACTGTGGACGTCGTGTCCTCCGGACCAAAGAGGAAAAGAACCATCCGGATTGTTCTAGGGTGAAAGTGTAAAAGGCAGCATGTGTGATGGTATGGGGGTGTATTAGTGGTCAAGACATGGGTAACTTACACATCTGTGAAGGCACCATTAATGCTGAAAGGTACATACAGCTTTTGGAGCAACATATTTTGCCATCCAAGCAACGTTACCATGGACGCCCCTGCTTATTTCAGCAAGACGATGCCAAGCCACGTGTTACATCAACGTGGCTTCATAGTAAAAGAGTGCGGGTACTAGACTGGCCTGCCTGTAGTCCAGACCTGTCTCCCATTGAAAATGTGTGAAGCCTAAAATAGCAGAAGGGAGACCCCCGGACTGTTGAACAACTTAAGCTGTACATCAAGCAAGAATGGGAAAGAATTCCACTTCAAAAATGTGTCTCCTCACTTCCCAAACGTTTACTGAGTGTTGTTAAAAGGAAAGGCCATGTAACACAGTGGTGAACATGCCCTTTCCCAACTACTTTGGCACGTGTTGCTGCCATCAAATTCTAAAGTTAATGATTATTTGCAACAACAAAAAAAAGTTTATCAGTTTGAACATCAAATATGTTGTCTTTGTAGCATATTCAACTGAATATGGCTTGAAAATGATTTGCAAATCATTGTATTCCGTTTAAATTTACATCTAAATATCATTGTAGAACAATGAGGCTGTATTCCTTTCTGGACAGGGTGGGGGTTGTTTTCGTATTCAATAAGTTGTCTCTTCCTGTTTGATTTTCAGACCGCTTCTTGATGCCGCTATTAACGGACTGTAGGACTGGTCTCCTAAAGCTTTAGTAAAACTTGATAATATTCCTATTCTGTCTTGATGGTCCTTCTTACTATGCATCAACGTTCCCTCTAAGGTGCGCGCCTGCGCAATTGCGCACCGCTCACGCGTCCTCAGCGCACAGCAAATTAATGCCGCGCAGGAAATCAAAAATCCCATCTGAACTTTAAACAGAATAAACACGTTACAATTTATTCTGTATGATTTTGCTATGCAACTCTGTGAGTGACAGGTGACAACAACAGTGGCCCCAATGAATAAAACAATCTTTGTCAACACAGTTCAATTATCGTCTGTCGAGACACTTTACGGACAGGAATTCTATCAATCACTTTATTGAGCAAAACTGTTTGTAACCGCACCAAAAACATGACTAAAAAAACTTTTATCTATAAAAACTGGTAATTTTCTGCCATACAAACCAGGCTTAAACCAACTTTGTCATCAACAGAAGCCGCTCGCTCTGTCTCACCTGCACCAACACATGCACTCATGGCACTTAGCCAGTGCTGCGTTTATGGCCACACAAAAAGTCGGACAACCCCAACGCCACACAATGTGTAAATGCCAGGTTGTAACACTCTGACTCCTCAATCAGATGTGTGCTTATTTTACTGCCATTTATTAAGAATGTTAATCTAAGGATATTATTCATGAAATATTGTCACTAGATTTCATAAATGCTAATAAAAAGATGTATTTTACAGACAGAAAGTTACAGGAACTGAATGTCATCTCTGAAAGGGGTAACATTTCTTTTAAAGGCAGGACCCGCAGCCAGCCATACAATACTAGCACATAGGTCATGAAAAACATGTTTTTTTGTTATTGTCATTGTAAGAGGGCAAACTCACTTGTATCAGAAAAGTATTTTAATAAAACATTTAAAGGCCTACTGAAAGCCCCTACTACCGACCACGCAGTCTGATAGTTTATATGTCAATGATGAAATGTTAACATTGCAACACATGCCAATACGGCCGGGTTAACTTATAAAGTGACATTTAAAACTTCCCCGGAAATATCCGGCTGAAACGTCCCGGTATGATGACGTATGCGCGTTACGAAGTCCGAGTAACGGAAGTTATGGTACCCCGTAGAATCCTATACAAAAAGCTCTGTTTTCATTTCATAATTCCACAGTATTCTGGACATCTTTTGCAATTTGTTTAATGAACAATGAAGGCTGCAAAGAAGACAGTTGTAGGTGGGATCGGTGTATTAGCAGCGGACTACAGCAACACAACCAGGAGGACTTTGTTGGAGTGCTAGCCGCGCTAGCCGGCGACCTCACCTTGACTTCCTACGTCTCCGGGCCGCCAAACGCATCGGGTGAAGTCCTTCGTCCTTCTGCCGATCGCTGGAACGCAGGTGAGCACGGGTGTTGATGAGTAGATGAGGGCTGGCTGGCGTAGGTGGAGAGCTAATGTTTTTAGCATAGCTCTGTGAGGTCCCGTTGCTAAGTTAGCTTCAATGGCGTCGTTAGCACAGCATTGTTAACCTTCGCCAGCCTGGAAAGCATTAACCGTGTATTTACATGTCCACGGTTTAATAGTATTGTTGATTTTCTATCTATACTTCCAGTCAGGGGTTTATTTTTTTGTTTCTATATGCAGTTAAAGCACGATGCTATCACGTTAGCTCGTAGCTAAAGCATTTCGCCGATGTATTGTCGTGGAGATAAAAGGCACTGAATGTCCATTTCGCGTTCTCGACTCTCATTTTCAAGAGGATATAGTATCCCAGGTGGTTTAAAATACAAATCCGTGATCCACAATAGAAAAAGGAGAGAGTGTGGAATCCAATGAGCCAGCTTGTACCTAAGTTACGGTCAGAGCGAAAAAAGATACGTCCATCACTGCCTCTCAAGTCCTTCACTCTCGTTCCTCATCCACGAATCTTTCATCCTCGCTCAAATTAATGGGGTAATCGTCACTTTCTCGGTCCGAATCTCTCTCGCTCCATTGTAAACAACGGGGAATTGTGAGGAATACTAGCTCCTGTGACGTCACGCTGCTTCCGCTACAGGCAAGGCTTTTTTTTTATCAGCGAGCAAAAGTTGCGAACTTTATCGTCAATTTTCTCTACTATATCCTTTCAGCAAAAATATGGCAATATCGCCAAATGATCAAGTATGACACATAGAATGGATCTGCTATTCCCGTTTGAATAAAAACAATTCATTTCAGTAGGCCTTTAAATTGTTATGATGTCAGGTTTGGGACAGGTGTGACGCTGGTGTGGCCACAGTGTGCACGTCTGATGTTACTCTGCATGTACATATATGTCATCAGAAAGAACTTGGGATTGACCAGTGACTTGTATTCCCTGAGAGGAAGACAGGTCAGACGCAACAGAACACATGTTTGATTTGTAAACAAAATGACAATTTCAGTTCATTTGTGATGTTTTATAAAATGCCTTCCTCTCCACAGGGACGTGGACGCGGCGCTCGGCAAAAAGCGACGTGGCCGAGCGCGGCGACTCGCACCTCCGCGAGATCCGACCGGCTCCTTCCAACTTGAAAGCCGACGTGTGGCAGTACTTTGGCTTCTACGACGTGCCCGACGGCAGCAGACTGGACAAGAGCCACTGCATATGCAAGGTGTGTCGCTGCAAAATCAAATACTTGGGCAACACGTCCAACATGAGAAGCCACGTGACCCGGTTCCACCTGGCGGAGGCGGCGGGGAGACGGCGGGACACCACGGGCGACCCCACAAACGCTGACCACACAACCCTCGAGGATGCAATTAGTAAGTCAAATTAAATGTACTTTTATCGTTTAGTGCAGGGGTAGGGAACCTATGGCTCTCGGGCCAGACGTGGCTCTTTTGATGACTGCATCTGGCTCTCAGATTAATCTTACCTGACATTGCTTAACACAATAAGTATTGAATAATTCCGCTGGTAATCACAATAACGTTGAAAATATAAAACATTCTCATGCATTTTAATCCGTCCATCCGTTTCCTACCGCACCTGTTCAAGAAGTCGCATTAATGGTAAGAAGTATTTTATTTAGTATTGGTTAGCTTCAGAATAACAATGTTATTAAAAAGAATAAGAGACTTATTGTACCCAAAAAATGTTGGTCTTACTTAAAAATGCACACATTTAGTTGTACTCAGTGTTAAAAAAATATTATATGGCTCTCACGGAAATACATTTTCAAATATTTGGCTGTCATGGCTCTCTCAGCCAAAAAGGTTCCCGACCCCTGGTTTAGTACTTTGTGTATCTCAGGGAAACTTCAGTTTATACCAGGGGTCGGCAACCTTTACCACTTAAAGAGCCATTTTGGCAAGTTTCACAAATTAAAGAAAATAATGGGAGCCACAAAAAAATTTTTTAAATTAAAAACACCGCATACAAAGCTTAAATTGCTTTGTGCTATGTTAACCAGGGGTATCAGACACACGCACCGGCACGCACCTTAATATGGAAATTTGATGTTAGTGCGGCCCGCGAGTTTTGAATGAATGGCGCTTGATAGCGTCATACTTGCCAATCCTGTCATTTTTTCCGGGAGACTCCCGAATATCATGGCGTGATGGCACTGCTTTTGGCGCCCTCTACAGTCTGCCCAAACAGTGTACCTGCTCGACCACATGTAGAATGCAGCTTCAGCTTGCTCACGTAAGTGACAGCAAGGCGTACTACTTCAACAGCCACACAGCTTACACTGACGGTAGCCGTACAAAAACAACTTTAACACTGTTACGTTACAAATATGCGCCACACTTTGAACCCACACCAAAAAAGAATGACAAACACATTTCTGAAGAACATCTGCACTGTAACACAACATCAACACAACACAACAAATACCCAGAATCCCATGCAGCCCTAACTCTTCCGCTCAACCGACGCACGGAGGGGGGGAGGGTTGATGTGTGTGGGGGTTTGGTGGTAGCGGGGGTGTATAATCTAGACCGGAAGAGTTAGGGCTGTATGGGATTCTGGGTATTGGTTGTGTTGTGTTACACTACCGTCAGTGTAAGCTGTGTGGCTGATGAGTAAGTATGCTTTGCTGTCTCCTACGTGTGCAAGTAAAAGCTACATACAACATGTGGCCGGGCTGGCACGCTGTTTGTAAATGCTATAGAGGACAATTACTGAAGTGCATTTAGGGCACGCCCTTTATTTAGTAATTAGAGTGAAAATAAGATTATAATTGCCCTTGGAGTTTTCATAGAGAAGCACTGAGATCCACAAGTCTCCTGGGAAAATCGGAGGGTCGGCAAGTATGCAGCTGAGCCGCATCAGAGTGGTCAAAGGCTCCGGAGCCGCGGGTTGCCGACCCCTGGTTTATACGCTTCAGGTCTAAGCTCAAAGTCTAAGTAGTATTTTTGTACTATTTTATTGTTTATGTTCCAGTTCTACAGTACCATTACTTTAACCTCTTAAAGCCCAAGCTGTTTGTTTACATGCTTTTTTTTATTTCTCTTTGCTATTTGGTCTTATTGGATCCTAATTAGAATAAAAACTAAGAATCATCTTTTGATATGATGTACTTAGTCCATAAGTACACAAACGTGTACTTCATGTTTAGTGACATGCTAATTCTTATTTTCACACTTTTTTTCTCCAAATTCCATTGTATGTTATACTCTTCTGACGCCACCAGATGGCAGTATAAGTGTCCACATAAGCGGCCATAAGACCCCAATTCAGTAGTGTACACACTTTTGGAAATAAGAGCTAAAAGGTGCTGTCCACGCATGTGGCCACTAAGCCTTTTTAATACGGGGGTGTCCAAACTTTATGACTAGGGGGCAGCTTTAGACTGTAAATAAATTGGGCAAGGGCCGAAAGCCGACTGCATGTACAGTAAATTTTATATACACTACCGTTCAAAAGTTTGGGGTCACCCAAACAATTTAGTGGAATAGCCTTCATTTCTAAGAACAAGAATAGACTGTGGAGTTTCAGATGAAAGTTCTCTTTTTCTGGCCATTTTGAGCGTTTAATTGACCCCACAAATGTGATGCTCCAGAAACTCAATCTGCTCAAAGGAAGGTCAGTTTTGTAGCTTCTGTAACGAGCTAAAGTGTTTTCAGATGCGTGAACATGATTGCACAAGGCTTTTCTAATCATCAATTAGCCTTCTGAGCCAATGAGCAAACACATTGTACCATTAGAACTAGGGATGTCCGATAATGGCTTTTTGCCGATATCCGATATTCCGATATTGTCCAACTCTTTAATTACCGATACCGATATCAACCGATACCGATATCAACCGATACCGATATCAACCGATATATGCAGTCGTGGAATTAACACATTATTATGCCTAATTTGGACAACCATGTATGGTGAAGATAAGGTACTTTTAAAAAAAATAAAATAAAATAAGATAACTAAATTAAAAACATTTTCTTGAATAAAAAAGAAAGTAAAACAATATAAAAACAGTTACATAGAAACTAGTAATTAATGAAAATGAGTAACATTAACTGTTAAAGGTGAATACTATTAGTGGAGCAGCAGCACGCACAATCATGTGTGCTTACGGACTGTATCCCTTGCAGACTGTATTGATATATATTGATATATAATGTAGGAACCACAATATTGATAACAGAAAGAAATGGGGGGAGGGAGGTTTTTTGGGTTGGTGCACTAATTGTAAGTGTATCTTGTGTTTTTTATGTTGATTTAATAAAAAAATAAAAAACCGATACAGATAATAAAAAAAACGATACCGATAATTTCCAATATTACATTTTAACGCATTTATCGGCCGATAATATCGGACATCCCTAATTAGAACACTGGAGTGATAGTTGCTGGAAATGGGCCTCTATACACCTATGTAGATATTGCACCAAAAAGCAGACATTTGCAGCTAGAATAGTCATTTACCACATTAGCAATGTATAGAGTGTATTTCTTTCAAGTTAAGACTAGTTTAAAGTTATCTTCATTGAAAAGTACAGTGCTTTTCCTTCAAAAATAAGGACATTTACATGTGACCCCAAACTTTTGAACGCTAGTGTATATATATATATATATATATATATATATATATATATATATATATATATATATATATATATATATATATATTAGGGCTGGGTGATATGGACGAAAAAGTATATCACAATAGATTGTTGCTTAAACTCGATATTTATTTTATTTTATTTTTATTAAGGATCCCCAATAACTGGTTGCCACAACAACCCACTAGTCTTCCTGGGGTCCACAAACTCAATACAATTACAAGTAAAAGCATATAATTATAACTACACAATACAGAAACAAGTAAAAGCATCAACAAGCAAACAATTTACAGTCACAGAATAATAATTACCATATAAATATAACTACACAATACAAAACCAAACAAAAATCATCAACAACCAAACTAATTTACAGACTCGGATAAAATGTTACTTGTCCTTTTAAAAACCTGTTTACTTTCAATGCCGGTGAGAATTCTAGGCAGGTTATTCCAGAGCGATACAGATCTATAAATAAAAGATTTCCGCAAAGCATTCTTCCTGGGACAAGGGAGTACAAAATGACCCTCACTCGATGCCCTGGTATTATGATTATGTATAGTGCTACTGTAAACTATTTGGGCCATGAGAAAAGCAGGAGTTTTACTACTGCTTACTGATTTGAACAATATTAGAGTATTGATTGATTGATTGATTGATTGATTGATTGATTGATTGATTGATTGATATTGATTGATTGATTGATTGATTGATTGATATATTTTTATTTCAAATATGCATAAAAACAAGAGCAAGCCTGATCCAATACAGTGCTATAGCCTTAACAGCCATTATAACAAAATGAAAAACAATGGAGAATAAAAAACAAAAACAAATGAGCATTGGACTTTCTTTTTCTTTTCTTTTTTTTTCCTTCTTTTTTTTTTACATATTTGAAAAGGAGTGAGAAGAAGTTTACACTTATTTAATCCCACCCCTTTTCTTTAAATCATAAATTACTCTGAGCTAGAACTACCTGTTCACTCAATGTACAAACTCAAAGAACTTGTATATACTGTACATACATCATAGATATATACATACATATGCACACTACACACATACATAGCCACATCATTACCACTAGTGATCATGGAAATGGTATGATGCCACCACAACAACACCACTGCCTCAATGGGCAGCCCCACACTCTTCTGTAACACAAACAACCCAATATCAAAGCCCTTCTTCATCTCTGTACCTCTGGAATACCATGTACTTATACTTCTTTTTAAACTGGTTTATGTTTGGACATTGCTTTAACTCATCATTCAAACCATTCCATAATTTCACTCCACAAATTGAAATACAAAAACTTTTAATGGTCGTTCTATAACTAAGCATTTTGAAATTTAAATTCCCCCTTAAATTATAACCGCCCTCTCGTGTGCTGAACAATTTTTGAATGCTTCCTGGGAGTTTATTTATTTTGGCTTTATACATTATTTGTGCAGTTTGATACAAAATAATATCATTAAATTTCAATATTTTTGACTGTAAGAATAGTGAGTGAGTATGGTCCAGATATCCAACCTTGTTGATGATCCGTACAGCTCTTTTCTGAAGTATAGTTATTGAATTTAATGAGCTTTTATAATTATTCCCCCAGACTTCCACACAGTAGGTTAAATATGGTAAAACTAATGAACAGTAAAGAATGTGGAGTGATTTGTGATCCAGAACCTGCTTTGCTTTATTTATTATTGAGATGCTTCTTGACAGCTTAGATTGTACATGTTTTATATGTGATTTCCAGTTAATTTGATCGTCAATTGTAATTCCAAGGAATTTTATTTCAAAAACCCTTTCAATATCCACTCCATCTATTTGTATCTGCACCCTTGTTTCACGTGTCCTCTTTCCAAACAGTATTAACTTAGTCTTAGTCAGGTTTAACGACAATTTATTATAGTCAAACCAAGTTTTTAGTTTACTCATTTCTTCCATAATGACTTCCTGCAACTGATTTAAGTCATCCCCTGAACAAAAAATATCAGTGTCATCAGCAAATAACACTAATTTCAATAATGTAGACACTTTACATATATCATTGATATACAGGATGAACAGTTTTGGCCCCAACACTGACCCCTGGGGGACACCACAAGCAATATCCAAACATGATGAACAGCAATCCCCCAACTTCACAAACTGTTGTCTCTTATTTAAGTAGCTTTTAAGCCAATCCAATACAACTCCCCTGATTCCATACTTTTCCATTTTATTGATTAATATATCATGGTTAATTGTGTCAAATGCTTTTTTTAGATCAATAAATATTCCCATTGCATATTGTTTCTTTTCTATGGCATTTGTGATTTCCTCTATTGTTTCAACTATTGCCATTGATGTAGATCTGTTTGATCTAAACCCATATTGACAGTCAGAGAGTAATTTATTTTAGAGGATTGTGGAAGTAAAGAGACGGGTCTATAGTTTGTGAAGTGGTGTTTGCTCCCAGTTTTAAACAGAGGTATAACTTTAGCTATTTTCATTTCATTTGGAAATGCGCCGGTTTGAAATGACAAATTACAGATATATGTTAATGGTTTTGATATCCCTGTAATGACCTTTTTCACCAATGCCATACTAATGTCATTGGAGTCAGTGGACATTTTGTTCTTAAATTTGTTTACAATATCCAACACTTCTTCTTCACCCATTGCATTTAAAAACATAGAATTGGGATTTCTCTCCAACAATCCCTCCATATTTTTACCAGTTGTCCGTGGATCTGGGATTTTTTCTGCAAGTTCAGGTCCAATACTTACAAAGAATTTATTGAAGGCATTAGCCACATCTTCAATATTATCATTTTCTTTACCATCATTTGTGAAATACGTTGGATAGTTATTTGAAGAGGTACTGTTTCTTATAATACTGTTTAATAAATTCCATATTCCTTTGATATTGTTTTTATTGTCATCTAGTAATTTCTTATAATAATCTCTCTTATTTGACCTTATAATATGAGTTAATTTGTTTTTATATTTTTTATATTTATTTTCTGCTTCTTTTGTTTTCAATCTTATAAATTCCCTGTAAAGAGTGTTTTTCTTTTTGCAAGCATTTTGCAATCCCTTTGTGATCCAAGGACAATTGGTATATTTTCTTCTACTGGTGCATTCTTTTATTGGGCAATTTTTATCATATAATGACCTAAATATTCTCAAGAATATATTGTAAGCACTATTAACATCACCATTTTCATAAATTACATCCCAATTCTGCTCCAGTAAATCATGTTTAAATGAACTAATGGATTCCTCTGATCTCGTTCTTCTGTATTGGGTTGGCTTTTCTAGTTTTTTTGTCCTGTAGTTTCCATTAAATATCAGAAAAACTGGGAGGTGGTCAGTGATATCTTTGATCAATAGCCCACTTACGGTCTTATTCTCAATATCATTAGTGAATATGTTGTCGATTAGAGTGGCAGAGTGAGACGTAATTCGACTGGGTCTGGTGATTTTGGATATAGACTCATACTGTACATTGTGTTAATGAATTATCTATATATTTAGTTTTACTGGGATTTAACATGTCAATATTAAAGTCTCCACAAATGAAGACAGCTTTACTAACGTTACTCTCTTGAAAACAGGCATTCCATCCAATCTGTAAAACGTTCTAAGCTTGTACCTGGCGATCTGTATACACAACTAATAATAACATTTCTACTTTTTCCATACAAATTTCAATTGTTAGACATTCAAGTAGGTTATCAACCACAGTTGTCATATCATCCAGACGTTTGAATCTCAAGGTGTTATCCACATAGATTGCCACCCCTCCACCCCCCTTGTTTTGTCTATTCATATTAATAAAATCATAACCATCCAGTTCAAAATCTGTCACTTTTTCACTGTTAATCCAAGTTTCAGATACTGCAATTATGTTAAATGGTTGTGAAAAGGTGTGTAAAGTAGTCCTTGATGTCCTTGAAATTCCTGTTTAGGCTTCTACTATTGAAATGGATAATGGACAATTTGCCTTTAGTAATAATATTCTGGTTGTACTGTTCATTGGTGTAGTAGCAGCAGTTCTCATTGATATTGAGGAGGAAATTATTGTCCGGGTCTATATCATGTTCCAAGTCTTGTAGGGGTGCTCAGTGTATTGAGATGCTTTCAACTGTACATTGTCATATTCACTTACCAACTGAATTATGTGGCTAGTGTCATCTTGCGTATTGTCAATGTGTGTCATGATTGTGTTTAATCGCTTTTACCTTACATTCCAGTTCATACGTCATATTCGTTCAGATCTTCGATGTTTCTAATCAGCAGCACTTTGGCGTTCTCCGGAGTGCCGTTGAGTTTGATGAATACTTTACAGTTCGCAGTCCAAGTTTGTAGAATTTTCTTCTCTCTCCTCATTTGGCGTACTTTTTCGGGCTATATCAGCATTTCGTTTGGTCAAATGGTCGTTCATGTATACGTTTGTTCCTTTTAGCTTTCTTCCCTGTTTTAGCAACGCGATCTTGTGCTTTCTGTTGACAAATCTCAGAACTACGCTCGGCTTGTCGTTTGTTCCTCTCCTGGGCAAAAGGTGACATGCTTCGATGCTGTTACAGTCCAGTTGTATGTCCTTGGACTGCATGAAGACCGCCACCTGTCGCTCCATCGAAATAACATCCAACTCCGCCGGCTCCCCTCCATTCGCTGGGGCTACTGCTCGTGCGTAAGACCGGGGTTTGATGCTAAGTCCGGTGATGATCACATCATTGATCCTTGTGTACTGCTCAATATCAGCAACTCTGTTCTCCAGAATTGCGATTTTCTTGTCTTTCTCCAAATTGTCAGCCCTCATCTGATCCAGCTGCACAACAAGGGACATGATGGTTTTCTGCTGGTCCTTGATCGTAGCAACTTCCTCGATCAGAGTGTCGATTGACTTTTTAAGTTCGCTATAATCAGCCTTGGGCGCCATCTCGTCTTTGTAACAGCGCACCGGCTAGTTACTCCAGACATTCACTTGTTAAATTAATTGCAAACTTTCTCCTTACATTATTAAACTTAAATGTTTGGAGTAAAATTCGCGAGCGCCGGTTCATAGTTCATTGCTTTGTAGAAGTGGGAACGCGTCAAGGATGGTTTGTCGTGATCCCAATATGCAGAGCACAGCAGGAGACAGCGTGCAGGTAAAAAGATATGTGAAGCTAAAACCAAAAATAGGAAAAGGCACTGAAGCTTAGGGATGGCTATGTAAAACAAAAGTAAAACTGAACTGGCTACAAAGTCAACAAAAACAGAATGCTGGACGACAGCAAAAACTTACAGCGTGTGGAGCAAAGACGGCGTCCACAAGCACATCCCGTACATGACATGACAATCAACAATGTCCCCAGTATTAGCTGACAACCTGTTCTATACACGACTGTATACAGATATACAGTGGTGGTCTAAAGTGTACATAAACTTGTGAAGGATGTCACGTCATGGCTGTCTTGAGTTTCCAGTCATTTCTACAACTCTTTTTTTTTTTTGTGATGTAGTGATTGGAGCACATACTTGTTGGTCACAAAAAATATTCATGAAGTTTGCTTCTTTTATGAATTTATAATGGCTCTACTGAAAATGTGCTGGGTCAAAAGTACCGTATTTTTCGGAGTGTAAGTCGCACCGGCCAAAAATGCACAATAAAGAAGGAAAAAAACACATATAAGTCGCACTGGAGTATAAGTCGCATTTTTTGGGGAAATGTATTTGATAAAAGCCAACACCAAGAATAGACATTTGAAAGGCAATTTAAAATGTCTAAAGAATAGTGAACAACAGGCTGAATAAGTGTATGTTATATGAGGCATAAATAACCAACTGGTATGTTAACGTAACATATTATGGTAAGAGTCATTCAAATAACTATAACATATAGAACAGGGGTCACCAACCTTTTTGAAACCAAGAGCTACTTCTTGGGTAGTGATTAATGCGAAGGGCTACCAGTTTGATACACACTTAAATAAATTGCAGAGAAATAGCCAATTTGCTCAATTTACCTTTAACTCTATGTTATTATTAATAATTAATGATATTTGCACTTAATTGAACGGTTTAAAAGAGGAGAAAATACGAAAAAAATGACAGTTAAATTTTGAAACATAGTTTATCTTCAATTTTGACTCTTTAAAATTCAAATTCAACCGAAAAAAAGATGAGAAAAACTTAAAAAAAAGAATTTATGGAACATCATTAGTAATTTTTCCTGATTAAGATTAATTTTAGAATTTTGATGACATGTTTTAAATAGGTTAAAAATCCAATCTACACTTTGTTAGAATATGTAACAAATTGGACCAAGCTATATTTCTAACAAAGACAAATCATTATTTCTTCTAGATTTTCCAGAACAAAAATTTTAAAAGAAATTCAAAAGACTTTGAAATAAGATTTAAATTTGATTCTACAGATTTTCTAGATTTGCCAGAATAATTTTTTTGAATTTTAATCATAATAAGTGTTGAAGAAATATTTCACAAATATTCGTCGTCGAAAAAACAGAAGCTAAAATGAAGAATTAAATTTATATTTATGTATTATTCTTTACAATAAAAAAATAAATTTACTTGAACATTGATTTAAATTGTCAGGAAAGAAGTGGAAGGAATTTAAAAAATAAAAAGGTATGTGTTTAAAAATCCTAAAATAATTTTTAAGGTTGTATTTTTTCTCTAAAATTGTCTTTCTGAAAGTTATAGGAAGCAAAGTAAAAAAAAAAAAAAGAATTTATTTAAACAAGTGAAGACCAAGTCTTTAAAATATTTTCTTGGATTTTCAAATTCTATTTGAGTTTTGTCTCTCTTAGAATTAAAAATGTCGGGCAAAGTGAGACCAGCTTGCTAGTAAATAACTAAAATTTAAAAATAGAGGCAGCTCACTGGTAAGTGCTGCTATTTTTAGAACAGGCCGGCGGGCTACTCATCTGGTCCTTACGGGCTACCTGGTGCCCGCGGGCACCGCGTTGGTGACCCCTGATATAG